>NC_141153.1:25095192-25250865 GCF_053477565.2 Lygodium microphyllum | reverse complement strand
TACAGGAACCAGAACCCACATCTTTTGAGCAAGCCATGGGAAAAGAAAAATGGGAGAAAGCCATGGATGAAGAAATGGATGCCTTGGAAGCAAATGCTACATGGGAGTTAGTACCTTTGCCTAAAGGTAAGAATGCAATTGGCTGTAAGTGGGTTTATAAGGTGAAGCACAATGCTGATGGTTCTGTGAACAGATACAAGGCAAGATTAGTAGTCAAGGGGTATGCACAAACATATGGCATTGACTATGAAGAAACATTTAGTCCGGTTGCAAGGATGGCAACCGTAAGAGCAGTCATTGCTATGGCTGCATCAAAGGGATGGTCTTTACATCAGATGGATGTAAAGAATGCCTTCTTGCATGGTGATTTGCAAGAAGAGGTCTATATGGAGCAGCCACCAGGTTATGTGCATGCTGTTCATCCTGAGTTTGTTTGCAGGTTGAAGAAAGCCTTGTATGGCTTGAAGCAAGCACCTAGAGCATGGTCTGACAAGATAGGACAGTATCTTGTCACTATTGGCTTTCAGATTTCCAAGGCAGATTTCTCACTTTATGTGAGAAAAACAGAGAAAGGTATTATGCTGCTTGTCATTTATGTTGATGATTTGATTATGACAGGTGACAGTGATGAAGATATCCTTCATGTGAAAATGCTATTGAAGCAGAAGTTTGAGATGAAGGATTTGGGAGAGCTGCGTTATTTCTTGGGCATTGAGGTGATTAGATCACCAAGTGGGATACAGCTCTTGCAGAGGCAGTATGGATTGGACATGCTGTCCAAATATGGGATGACAGGCTGTAAGCCTATTTCAGTTCCTTTGGAGCAAAATGTGAAGCTGAGCACAGATGCAGGTGAGCTTCTAGAAGACCCTACTATGTACAGACGCATAGTAGGAAGTTTGATTTATATGACTATTACCAGGCCAGATTTGAGCTATGCTGTTGGATTGGTAAGTCAGTTTATGCAGGCTCCAAGGAAACCACATTTGGATGCGGCTAGACGCATACTTAGGTATGTGAAGTCCACATTGCAGTATGGACTATTTTATGAGACTGGGGTTCAGATACAGTTGCATGGATACACTGATGCTGATTGGGCTGGTAGTATTTCTGATAGACGATCTACCAGTGGATATGTATTCTCTTTTGGGAGTGCTGCAGTCACTTGGAGCAGCAAGAAACAGCCTACAGTTGCCTTGTCGAGCACAGAGGCTGAGTACAGGGGTGCAGCAATGGCTGCATGTGAGGTAGCTTGGTTGCATAAGCTACTTTATGATATGCATCAGTCTACAGATGGGCCAGTTGTCATTTATTGTGACAACATGAGTAGTATACACTTGGCAAATAACCCAGTCTATCATGCTAGAACAAAGCACATTGAGGTGCATTATCACTATGTGCGAGAGAGGGTTTTACTAGGTCTTATTGATCTAGTTTATGTCAGCACAGAGGATCAGGTAGCTGACATATTCACGAAGGCATTGGGCGCAGAGAAGCTGCGCAAGTTCAGAGACCTGCTTGGTGTGCAGGAATTGGGATTGAGCTCGAGGGGGAGTGTTGAGATATCGAGCTCCACTCGTGATACGCCAGGGTGACCGTTGTATATTTATGTCACCGACTTGTCAGTTGCAGACGCGGTTGGTACACCGCCCATGAATAATAGCTACATGATAGCTATCCTTATCTACTCTAGTTCGTGGCTCAGTTAGTATGCCACCTTAGTTAGTTGAGTTTGGTTTGAGACCCATATATAGGGTTCTTCTATTTCTTTGTACTAGAGTTCTTTTGGCTTACACAACTAAGAAGAGGAAAACTGTTTTCAGCCTCCACCCTTGTGTGTCTTCCCCCATTGTGCAAGCAAGAAAGCTTCAAGCGAGACTCCTTCCTTCTCTCCCACAATCTTGACATCTTCGTGGGCACTACTACAATGGACAAAACTCATTCACTATTGACCACTGAATAGATAAACTCAGCTTCAAGGAGATTCAACAACTCTACTTTCACCAAGACTGAGTAATTTGGATTCATGCCCCTTTCTCTTTGCCTCACCGATTTGGCATCATCCTCTAGGTCAATGTGATGTTGACATATCGTGGAATCAATCCCCTTTAGATCTTTATATAACCATACAGATACCCCCAAATTCTCCTTTGATAGGTCATACAAGACCAATAGCTCCTCTTCTAGAAGACTAATACCCACCTTCACGTGAGGTTTGGTGTCATCTGTATCCATCAGAGTCTCCAAAAGATACATGATAACCTGTGTCATCAAGCTGTCCAGCTGACATGAGACTGCATGTCAAAGCAGGTATATGACGTACATCTTGCATAACAAAACTACTGCCAGAAGGAAACTGCAGCCTAACATCACCAATGCCCACAATATCAAGAGAGCTGTGATCACCCAAGTGCACAGAACCCGAAACAGTACGGTATGAATGAAACCACTGTCGGCAAGGTGTCACATGAAAGGATGCACCTGAGTCCAAGAGCCAACACTGTGCATACATAGAGTGTATCTCTATCATCTGTGAAGCACTAGAAGAAGCTGCTAGGATATAATCATCATCAACAATATCCTTAGGCTGCATAACATTGATCTCTTCAATTTTAACACTGAACTTTGCAGGTACTATGCTAGGATCAGAAGACTTATCCTGCACTTTGCCTTTTCCTTTATCTTTGTGCCTTTCATTGCGCAATTCATGGCATTGTGGCCTAATATGGCCCTTTTTCCCACAATGGTGACAAGTAACATCTGCATTTCTGCCACGGGATTTGCTATGTGACTTCCCATGAGACTTGGAGTGAGATTTTTGAGAATCCCGTCCACGGCCACTGCCACTGCCATGCTTTCCATATCCATCATTCCTGCCTCTAACTGTCATAGCATGCGACACACGAGAGGCATCCAAATTCTTATGGTCAACCTCTTCTTGCAGAAGAGCACTCTCAACATCAGATAATTTCAAGGTAGCAGTAGAGGCACATAATGCAGTGCGGAATACATCCCATGACTCATTAAGAGTACCAAGCAAGAAAAGAGAAGTGACATCCTCTGCAAAAGTGATGTCCTGCGAAGTCAAGTTCTTGAGTATAGCATGGAACTGGCTCAAGTGAGCAGACATAGTCACATTCTCCTTCATGCGCAGATCCATAAGCTGCTTCAGCCGATACATTTGACTCGCTGGACTTTTCTTGTCATAGAGATTCTTGATTTTATCCCACAACTGCCATGCACTCTGTTCTTCCTCAAATACATTGTAGTAAACATGTTCTGTGAGAAACATTACAATGGTGGACTTGCATAACTCATCAAGCTCAAGCCATTCCTCATGTGGCATAGTTGCAGGAGGCAGATGCCTGCTTAACCTCAAAGGTTTGATATGCAATTTCTGCACTAATACCTGCCAAATCTGGCTCTTCCAATAAGAGTAATTCATACCATCAAGCTTAGTGATGTTGAAAATAGCATGATCAGTGGTGGACGAACTCGCCATAGTGTAGGCTGGAAGACTGTAGACAATTCAAAAGTGCTTGCTGTTTACTGTAGAAAATGACCAAAAAATCACCAAAATTGAGGGAAAATGGCAAGGAAAGTGGAACTAAAGCTGATTCCCACTAAGTACTAGTGAAATTACATCATTTTAGAGTGTTTTAGCATGAAAAATCCATGTCAGTCCATACATATATGCTTGCTGTAATAAATTTCAGATTTTAGTAAAAGAGAGCTAACAGTGCCAAAATCGGATCCCAAGGCAATCAAATATTGCCAAGACCAAAGCCAGCATCATGCGGGCATAGCATAAGCATATGACGGTTGATAAGCATGAATCCAATACCCAAGTATGTCATACAAACATCTGCCAGTGAATAGGCACACCCCCCAGTCAACGGGGCAAACTATTCCTGCCACTACCAAAACTTGATACAAGTAGGTGTCAGTTCACAAAGATACGGATCCAAAACTGAGACTTATCTTATAAGCATACAGTGAACCAAGACATATGATGTATCATCCCAAAAGGTAAGAAGTCCCAAAGTCTCAAGTGTCTATAAATGCTCAATGGCATGTAACGGCTCAATGCTTAAAAGTACCGCATGCTCAATGTTTGATAAGCATTCAAGACTACTCCCACTGGCACAAAAGTTGTATGTATGAGCTCAAGAGCTCAAGCCAAGGCAAGACACAGTGCCAATGACATAAGTCCAAGACAATACATCAATAGTACATCCCAAACATGTAGGCGATAGAGCATCCATATGTAGCATTCATAAGCATGTAAGACATCAAATGCATCCCAAACCAAACTCTGACAAGCCAAATAACATCCAAGTATACTTCAAATAGTCCAAAATGCATCCAAGGTGGAGCTTCAATGAGCACTCAATCTCAACGTATGCATAGGGTAATCAACTATGACATGAGCATCAAGCCGTAGGCAACGGGTATGCATAAACCCAAGAAGCATCACTGTCAAAGTATATACCAATGTCAATAAGTGCGGGCTGAAATAAGCTCAAGCTTCCAAAAGCATCTAGATTCAATGACAAGCTCAAAGTCGTCCCTCGATGATCAATACATCATAGCATAACCCAAGATATACATCCGGAACCAATAGGCATATGTCAAAGCATGAAAGATAGCTTCAGCCCAAGAGTATTCAGCATGCATTTACTATTATAAACTGTGTATTTCCAGCCCCAAAATCATAGCATTACATGTAGCTTCAATCCCCCAATCAATCAGGATGCAATAGGCATCAAACCAGTTATGTAGTTATGCCCAAACAAGCATAGGCATACAAATACATGCTGTCTCAGACCTGAAATTTGTTGCAAAAGATTCTGTCATCAGAATTTGGCAAATCCGACATCACCATCGTGTCTAGAGCGTGCCAATGTAATGTATCAAATTGATTAACATAAGGGGAAATTTTTTTTCCCCTATCCTCCCATCCACGGCGCGTCGTGCTGGAAGGGGGAAGGGGATAGGGAGCCAACAAGCTCCTCGCTGGGGCTTTCTCGGCTCCATCGTCATGCATGGGGACATGTCGAGGGGGGAGGATTCCCTCCCCTCCCCTATATAAAGGAGGGAGCGCCGACAGTTTGAGGGGTGGGGAGAGGTAAGAACGACCGTCGCCATATTGCCGAGCGAGTGGAGGAAGGAAGAAAGGGGGGAAGTGAGCTGGGCCTGCAGGAGGCTCGCGAGGAGCTGCGGCCAGAAGGCGGCACCCTGCGCCTGTGGGAAGAAGGATGCCATCTCGACGCCAGGTGGACTTTCACCTCCCGTCGTCGCCATCAGAAATCCCCCCCACGAGGATCCTGATCGACCCCCCCACAGAAGCTTCAAGAAGCTTCTTGAAGCTTCTAAGGGGGGGGCTCCTTAAGCCCCTTCCTATACCTACAAATCCTTCCATCCCGGGTTTTTAAAACCCTCAAGCCCCCCTGCCTATACCCTTCCCTTACCCTTTCACTGCCTCCCAGTTTTACCCCTTAAAAAATCCTTTCACCCCGCCCCAGTCTTAAAACCTTTAACCCCTTCCCGTGGGCCATTAAACTCCCACATCCCTTGGCCTCGTAATCCGCAAATTTCCATTTTCCCCCCCGTGCCTAAATCTATAAGTCCCTTCTTGTGAGCCCGTATTTCACCCCCCATATTCCTTTTAACACACCCCCCTAAGCCCTTTCTAACCCCCGTGTCCCCTTTTCCTTACACACCCTTTTCCCTCTCCCCCCACTATAAGCCTTCACCCTTCACCTTTCCCTCTCACTCCGGGTTAAAATCCCAAAAAAAAAAACCTTTACTACTCTAAAAATTCCCTTTCTATACCTTTTACCCCAAGCCCAAAGTTCTCCAAACGTTCATGTGGTTGCGAAGCCACACTCACCCATAACCTTTTTGCCGTGTATATACCCTATAGGGCCTTCTTAGGCTTTATAAACCTTTCCCTCTCCGAAGAAGCTAAGAACCTAAAGGTCTTATTATCCCTTCTCGTGGTCAATCATTTAAATGGCTCCTTGCCTCGAAAGAGAGACGGTGGAAATCCGAAAAGGAGAATAAAATCCGCCTTCACATCCGAAGGATTTCAACTGCGATGCCGCCTAAGAAAGTCCAAGGAGTAGCTGCAGGGGGGTCATCTCCCGGTATCCATGTGGATATCTCACCCCAAAACCAGGTTTTTCCTTCTTGGTTTTATATCGGTTTTAATTTAATCTTGCAAGATGAATTGTTTGGGATAAGATATATTTTGTCCTAGTTATTTAGGATGAAGGAGTTTAGTTTAATTGAACATGCAAAAAATGATAATATAATAAACATAAGTTGCCTTCAAATAGCATCATGCTTTGAAACGAATTACGAGCAAGATTATCTACCTACTATATTAGTATATTTTGATTAAATCTTGAAGGTATAAAAACTGCATCTTGCACCATTAATCCCTATTCTTTTTTTTGCAACGAATCATCATAGAAGGTGAAATTCATGAAAGGTTTCTTACGTTGCTTGAACTCTAGGAAGTTATCATTGCTAACTGCATATCTTAGCAAGGAAAAGATTGTTATTTGGCATGAGTTTCGTTTACAAGGAAAAAAGGAAGATTAATTGAATTTACCTAACCTCAAAGCAATAAAGTTTAGGACTGAAAAATCAATTGTCACAAGGATAACAAATCGTGCCGAGGTGATCTCAATATTACCTTCTAAAAGTTAACCGAATTAATGTAAACCTAGAAATACCTATGCTGCGAAATATGTATTGGGGAATGATTTAAAAACCAAGAAACGTTTATACCTTAAACACTTGACTACCTTCCCAGATTGTAGGGTCAATAAATCGTAAATAAATTAAGAACTAGGATTTGTCCCTGAGGTTCTTAAAAAGAGATCCTAGATCTGACAAACGTCAGCTTAAAGAAACTAAAACGGATTGTTTCATCGTATATTACGATGCAGAACTTGCGCAGCAAGTACGAAGTCATATAGTCTTGTGATTGATTCATAAGAAGAAAGATTAAATACCCTCAACAAGGATGGCGGATCCTTATGCAAGTCATTTTGCAAAAGGATGTATTCTTTGATATCCTTCTAAATAAAGAAGGTTAAAAACCGGGAACTAAAGTATCCAATGTACTTTAGGGTTGATCATGTTGGGTTAATAGGGTATACCCTAACCCAGAATATAAGGGATCTTTCCAAGTTGCAAGACACCTTGGAATGAGTGCTGATGCATTCGAAAGGAACGAATCATTCCTTTTAACAGTTTGCCAACAACAAGATCGGTTAATGAAAGAGTTTGTGCTTGCTAGAGATTTTAGAGCACTGTTTGATTTATCAATTACAAGTTAAATGAGTATCTATACTTCAGGTTGAAGGCCTAACCTTTGTGTGGGAGATCAAAGTTTTCTGCATCACTATTTGCAAATTTTGACAAGCATCCCTGTTGAGTTTAATGAAGAAGGTGGGATGGAGCCGTCTATTCATTCTCTAAATATGTTGAATTTTGACTATCATAATTACGAATAGGGGAGTTCTTGATGGCTGGCTGTGTGAATCCATTATGGATGTATACATTATACTTTGTTGGAGCGTCTTGGGGGCCTAATAGAAAAGGGAGTGTTGGAGTAGTTATCCGAGATCCCCGACGTAGGGTTGCAATGAAATTAGTTGTTTATCTTAGAGTAGGATTTACTAACAACATGATAGAGTATAAAGGCTTGATTATGGGGTTGAATATTGCCAAGAAAGGTGGTATTCGGTGGTTGTTGGTAAAGGGGGATTCCCAACTGATCTTAAATCAACTCAATGGGACATATACAATTCGAAATTCCATCCTTCAGATGTATCATCGCAGTGCTATAACCCTACTTGATGAATTTGAGAGCGTATCTCTTCAGCTCATTCCACGGTATTGGAATCAGTTTGTGGATTCCTTAGCTAATTTTTCTTATGAAGAGGACCTCTTCTTCAACTATGGTCCTAGTTCAGATGTCGCTCTTGATAACGAGACGGGACCTGGTCACTTGTGGGGAATGTTATCAGACCACGCATTATATGGCAAGTGATGGTTGATATGGGTAATGCAACAAGTGGTCGAGACCCATCTACCACTATTATCCTGGACCCATAGGCTGATTAGACGACATGTTATGCATACGCCTCTTGCTATATATGCAGGAGGTATGGGTCACAACTTGATGCATTTGGTTTAGGGATGAGAGCCCTATTTTTCCCCTTGGAATGGAGTGTATTTTTGTATATCTACCTTCTTCCAAGGAGGAATCTATATAAGTAGGTTTGTTTGATTTCTTTCGGCCAAGAGGGCCAACTAGTTTACAATGAAATGTGCCATTTTTTAAGGCCAAGAGGGCCCTATGTTTGTTTGATGCAGGTACAGTTAATGGTTTTTGTTGTAGTGATTGCATCATATAGGTTGATGAAGTTGCTGGAGGGAGCCTTTGCTGTGAAGGAGCTTCTTGTGGCCATTCCAGGTAGTTTCATCTCCTTTCTGAGTCTTTTCCCTTAAGAAATTAATGATATATGTGCATGTAAGGGTTATTTTCTTTTGTTTGTTGGGGATCGGCACTCAAGGCATGAAGTCCCAGGTTTAGGCTCTGTATGTCTGGGGAGGTTTGAGTAGTCCTTGCCTCCTGCAAAGGCACTGTCAGGCATTGAAAGACCTATTTTAGAAGGCAATTCTAGTGACCCTGTTCTGTTGACCTGCTAGGTAGCTATTCTAGGAGTTCCTATTAGTTGTGAGGCAGTTAGAGAGGCCTACTAAAATAATGATGGAAAGAGAAAAAACCCCAAATATCTGAAAAAAAATATATGAATATAGGGAGGTGTGTAAAAAGGGGTTCTAACCTCTATAAAAGTAGAAAAGGAAAGAAAGAAAAATTCGTGAGCTGTTGTTTATCACCTTGCGAAGGCCTGGTAGGTTCTTGGGGACGAGACAAGACCTGGGGCCGATGCCTTGTCTTCGGAGGGGTGGCATCTACAAAGAATACAAGAAGGTTGGAGCAAAAATAGAAGTGAGCATTAGAAAATGATTCAGTGTCGCCTTGTTGTGAGGGCTTGGTAGGCTTTTGGGTACCGAGACAGGACCTGAGGCTGATGCCCTGTTCTCCTCCTTGGGTCACTACGCTCAGCTCCCTCCTTTTTACACGCCCCAGTATGGAAAATAAGAGGCTTAAAGATCCAATGTGCTAAAAGAAACTATTTCTTGATCAGGCTATAGGAGTTCTCACCTAGTAGGAGCTCCTAGTTGAGTTGTCCTTAGTTAGGTAGGTAGTTCAGACCACCACTTAGGATGACTTCTTTGCTTGTTCTTTTTAGCTTGGCTGTGTTGGAGCATTTGGTTAGTGCCTAGCTTTAGACTTTTTGTCAGATTATCCTAGACCTACTCCTCGTGTATTTCATGCCTTGGTTTTGACAGGGGGTAGGGTGAGAGTTGTGATGTGTTTTGCTGTGTATCTATTTTGTATCAGCTTGATGCTCTTTATGGTTGTGTTTATGTGCAGATCTGTTCATTGGATTCGACGGGTTGAGTCTCCCTATCTCGTGGTCACCAATGTGACAGATGATTTTTGATGTCGATAAGTGCTTAAAAATAGCCAAAATTTCTGAATTTCAGGGGGAAAATATATTTCATCAAAGGCGGTGGTTGTAATCAGTACGATTTTAAGTGGCAATGCTCGAAAATGCTTAAAAGACCCACAAAATGATAGTTTGTTAATTTTCATAAATTTTTGGTGTGTCAAACGAGACCCTAGGAGATGCCCAGCAGTGGAGGACTTCAAGATGGATGGTCAAAAATTTTCAGACTTAAAATCGGGTACCAGACGATGGAGAGGGAGTGTTAAGGGCCAATTTCCACCCTTAATATACCAAACAGATACAAAACCTCCATAACAGATAATCAAAATCTGGTTTTAAATGTTGATAATCTAACTTCTAAGATACACATTCTGATCATGATACTCTATTCAATATTCACTATTCATCACCATTAACCTTATCAATAGAATCAGATAATTCGGAATACAATACAGAGAATCAGATATACACAGGCAAAATCAGGTTACATCCTTTCATTGTCAAAATAGAACTGTCTTCTCCAGCAGCGCATTCCCCTTCTCTCTTTCTTTCACAAATAGTTACATCCAAAAGGTTCATGACTCTTCCATTCAAAAAGGTATAACTAACACCCCTACATATCCCTTACTCCCTAAGGCTCAAACTAAAGTGATAAATAATCCCTAAGGTTATGCCTCTAACACTGGCACACCCGGTGGATACTATTTTTCCAAAATAGTTGACCCGGACCCACAAAATCCCTTGATCTTGCTATCTTCAAATTATGATCACTTTTCAGTACTAGTTTACTTTTGGTGTATCTTCCATCATCTGTGCTTCCTCCATGGAGAAATCCACATTTGCATCGTGCACATTTGTAAAAACAACCTCCTGTTGAATTGGTACATTGTAGACATCTCCAACAGGAATAATTGCCGATCTTTCCTGAATTAGATTTTCTTCCTGAATTACTTCCTCACGGTCTTTCTTCACTTCCTTGGGCTCCAAAGTGTCTGAAAAATTCTTCTCATCAGCAAAATCCAATAACCATTGCTGAATATTCTTCCACTCCTCTGATTCTGACACATCAGTTCTCCCTCTAAAAACACTTCTGTGTTTACTAACAAACTGAATCAGTGTTTTGAATTTGTCTTCATAGTCAGATTGACTACTTTCTGCCTCTTCAGATTTCTTCTGAAACAAATCTGCCTTTCCTCTGTGAACTTTCAAAGCTTTAATCTATTCATTCAAAATTTATGAATCCAATTTTTGAATTGTCAGGGTATGTTTTTGCATTTCCACTGTACTCAACAATTCCTTATTTAACATATTCAGATTAGCTTCTGTTTTTGACTCATCCTTAATCTGAATCATGCTACAAGGTTTCTGCATTACCCCTTCCATCTTTTTCTGTATAGAGTTCCAAACCATATCTCCATTTTCCAATACTTCATTGACCAGATGATTCAAATCATTTCCTATCAAGAATACTGCATCTACATCAACTTCATCTGAATCAACTGAACCTTTTAATTGATTCTCCACATCCTCCAACACCTTTAGTCTGTCCTTCAGCACACCACATTCTGCCATTAACCTTGTGTTTTCTTTTGACAATTCAGTAAGCTCATTATCAAAGGTTAACTTCAGATCTTTTATCCATTCCCTCACTGTATTTGCTTTGATTTCTGCTTCTGACAGCTTCCTATTCATCATTACAATGGTCTCTTCTTTTTCAATAATCTGACTTCTGAAAAACTCTCCTAATTCCTCAACTTTTTGTGACAACACATCAAAGTTCACAGTTTTGGCTCTTTCATCTTGCATCATAGACACCAATGCTGTATTTAAATCCTTCAACATCTGAACAATCTGATTCAAGTTATGAATATGAACTTGTTGTTTTTCAATGAACACAATAAGTTCCTGTAGTGATTTAACAGCCAATGAAGCTGTCAAATTCTCCTGATCCTTCTTATCCACATTTACTGAAATGTCCAAGTCTTCAATTTTCTGTTTCCCCATCAAAACATCTAATTTCTTCACTAAGTCAGTTTCAGGCTGTACATTTTGCTCCTCTTTCTGCTTTTTGCCCAATCTAATTGATATTTTCTTCACAGGAATCCCTTGTACTTGGCCTTGCCTGCAAATAGGTCTTTTCTGCAACTGGCTTTTCAAATCTGTCCCCCATTCACCTGTTTCTTCAGTCTGAATCTGAACTTCACTCCCCTGATCCACAGATTCTATTTTCTGATCATGATTCTGACTTTCAACTGCTGTCTCTGTCTTTATCTTCTTGGTTGGTGGTTCTGACTCATCAGGCACAGAAGTAGAGATAGAAGTTCTTCTACTACCCCCTGCCTTTCTGTTTTTACCCAAACCAGAACATGACAATGCTAACTGAAAAGAATCCACTTTGGCCCCCTAAAAAATCATTCCCCGAATGGCTAGAATTTTGCTATTACCAGATTGCTTTCTTTTGTCTGTACCATGTACTTCCATAACTAATCTATTGTACATGATATGTTCCCTATTGAACATAGTGCATGATTCTGCAGCTACCAGTAAACCAAATGTATATTTGCTCATGTAGTCGAATTTCACCAGAAGTAAGATCCTCTCCATGAACCATGTCAGCTGAATTCTTCTGTTTTTACTCTTAACCTTTTTGATTACATAATAGTTCCTGCTTCCTTCTGCAGCTCCAAACTCAGCAACCATCTGCTCCTCTGATGCTTTGCTCCATTCTGTTTCTCCTTCCATTGGCAACTTAAAAAATTTGGCTAAAAACTCAGGGGTCACTTCCTTATGACAGGAAGGTACATCAACTGACTGCAAACAAGCCAACTGAGTGGGTGCATAAATGTACTGTTCATACTTCTCCCATGGCAATCTAGCATACTCAGTTAGCTTCATCTGCTCCAGCCATAAAACATTATCTTCCTGCTCAATATTCATCTGAACCTGAAAATCCTGTAAAGGATACATCAATTTCAAGGCCAAATCTCTCGCAGCGCGCGGTTTCATTTCATAATTGGTAAGATCCTCCTCGCTAGCATTTGAGTCATTTGCATCAGCCTGTTGTAAATTCTCCTTACCACGAGTAGAACGCCGGACTGGCTTATCAGCCATCTTCTCTGGTGAACTGAGTTTTCTCCTCATAGCGGGAAGCTTTGGAAAGAAAAGAACTCCCAAACAAGCACTGAGAACCAAGTAGAAGTATAGCAAAACGCTCAACAGAACGTCGCAGAAAATGCTAGGCCTTGAAAACGCAGAACGCGAATGAATCCTCTGTGCGCGAGTAGACTCAAGTTCGAACAGCCATTTGCATGCGCCAAACTTTGGAAAACCCACCTCAACACATGTGAAGACTTGACGTTTTCCATCATCTCTTATTCTCCTTATAATGCCCTTGTCACCCCAGTCGGTTTCAACAATAGAATAATAATACTGTCCTTCAAAATTAGAACATGAGATCGCTCCCACCAAGTCACATTGCACATCTCTAGTGTCGTGAAACACACTAGGCAAGAATTTCTTCAACCGGAAACCATTAACAGGTTTTTAAAGCAAATTCCCCTCCAAGTCAGACAAAATAAATGTTCCCTGACCAATGTCTTGAAAAATTGTGTATGGCCCCACATACCTGAGTTTGAGCTTCCCAAGATGCTTGCCCAATTTGGAATTGTACATCAGAACTAAATCCCCTTCCTTCAATTTTTTCTTCTTCAGATATTGGTCCAACCATGCTGACCTCCTATTCTGAATCACTGTTGCCACATAAGCACTATGAAACCTATCGTCATCCAAAGTCAACAATTGGTTTAATCTGTGTTGCAATGACTCATCCTGTGTCAATCTGTGTTGCACAGCCACTCTCAAAGATAGCACAATGAACTCCATTGGCACTACAGCTTCCTTTCCATAAACCAATCTGAATGGTGTAAGCCCTGTACTGACTTTAAAAGCTGTTCTGAAAACCCAAAGTGCTAAATTGAGTTTCAGATCCCAATCCTTCCTGTTTTCTGTACTGTCCTCTTCAAGATCTTGACCAAGATCTTATTGGTACTTTCAGCTAACCCATTTTCCTGTGGATGATATATAGAAGACATCTTGTGACTAATCATATGAGTTTCAGTCAGTACTCTAATCACCTTATTCAGGAAATGAAGTCCCTGATCTGAAACCAGTTCAATGGGACACCCAAATCTTGTCATAATATTGTTGTACAAGAAGGAGGCTACACTCCTGGCCTTGTTATCCTTCAGAGCCACAGCTTCCACCCATTTAGTACAGTAATCTGTTGCAACCAAAATATACCTGTTTCCTGTGTTTTGTGCAGCTGGCTTAAATGCACCCATGAAATCCAAACCCCACTTCTCAAATGGGCCTAATGGCAAGATAGGGTTTTGAATCATCCTATCCTTGTTTTTAGGGTAACCATCCCTCTGACACTTCTCACAAGTCTTGGCAAACAAATGTGAATCCCTAATAACTGTAGGCCACCATAGACCACTCTAAAATATTTTTCTGCTAGTTATTTCACCTGAGAAATGTCCTCCAGTATCTCCTGTATGTGCCTCAGCCAACACTGCAGTTTGCTGACTATTAGGAACATATCTTCTGAGAATCTAATCCACTCCCTTCTTATAAAGATACCCTCCAATGACAGAAAAAGTGTTGCTTCTAAGTACCATCTTCCTTCTGTAATCTGATGTCATCCCTTTAGGAAACACTCTCTCTGTAAGATAATTCAACATTTGATCATACCAGTCGTCTGATCCAATTTTCTGAATCTGAAACAGATCAGCATCAAGTAAATCATCTGAAATTCCTTCTGGAGGTTCTCCTATCTCCAACCTACTCAAATAATCAGCAACCAGATGTTCTTTGCTTGGCCTATGAACAATAGTATAATCAAACTCCTGTAGCAGCAAAATCCATCTTGCCAATCTACCAGTTGGTTCAGGCTTGTTCACCAAATAAATGAGGGCTTGGTGATCCACATGAGTAACAATAGGATTACCTAAAAGATAGTGTCTTAATTTTCTTAATGCAAATATTACACCCAAACATTGTCGTTCAGTCACAGAATAATTTCTCTCTGCTCCTGTCATCACTTTGGAGGCATAATAGACTGGTCTAAACCAACCTTTCTGTTTCTCCTGCATGAGCACTGCTCCTACAGCTATATCAGAAGCATCTCCAAAGACATGGAATGGTAGACTCCAATCAGGAGGTTGCATAATAGGAGCCACCTGTAACATCTTTTTGAGTAATCTGAATGCTTTCTCCTATTCTTTTGACCAAACAAACTGAACATCCTTCTTTGTTAGCTTAGTTAATGGCACACAGACATGAGACAAGTATTTCAGAAACCTATTATGCCACTTAATCTGTCCCACAAATCTGCTTAACTCCTTCAGATTAGTTGGTGCTTTAGCCTTTTGAATTGCTGCCACCTTTTTAGGATCCACCTGGATTCCTTCTTCTGAAATGATATGGCCCAGTAAAATACCCCTTTTAATTGCAAATGCACATTTGGCAGGATTCAGGCTCAACCTGGCCATTCTGCATCTCTCAAAGCACAATCTGAGATGTTTCAGATGATCTTCTGTCTTTCCAAAAACACTAAAGTCATCCAAAAATACCCTCATAAAAGTTGTCAAATATGGAGCAAAAACCTCCTGAACCCATTTCTGAAATGTGGGAGGAGCATTCTTCAACCCAAAGACCATGACATTACTTGCATAAACACCCCATTCTATCATAAATGTTGTTTTCTGCCTATCTTCCACAGCCATAAGTATCTGATTGTAGCCACTAAAACCATCCAGAAAACTATACATCTGATGTCCTGCAACAGCATCCAGCAATGTGTCCTGAAATGGTAAAGGAAATGGATCTGTTACAGTTGCTGCATTGAGTTTCCTGTAATCAACACAGATCCTGAGTTTGCCATTCTTCTTAAGTACCACAACTATTGGTGACAACCAAGTAACTTTCTCCACAGGATAGATAAACCCCACTTTCAATAACTTGTCCAGTTCCTCCTTGACAGCTTTGGCATAATTAGGATTCATCCTGTACATTTGGGAGATAACAGGAACAGCATCCTTTTTCAAATTAATCCTGTGCATATAAAATCTTGGATCTACACCCTTCATATCAGTATAAGTCCAAACAAAAATATCCTTGAACTCCTTGAGTAATTTGCCTAAATCTGTTTTAAACTGTCCCTGTGCATGGACACTGACTTTTACCATCTTAGGCTCCTGTTCAGAACCCAGATTCAGATCCTGTAGGTCATCTTCTTGTACCCTAGCTGTTTTGGCCATTTGTTCCTCAAAAGCTTTCTCTGCCTGTAAGATCTATTGAATATGCATCTTCTCTTCCTCCTCAGACAGTTGGTTATTCAAAACTTCCTCCACTTCAGGGGCTTCCTGTTTAATTGGAACCTATTTTTCAGAAACTGTAGATTTCCTCTGTTCCTTCACGTTTTCCAAAATTCTGACAATATCAATGCCAAACACAGGTACAATTGATTCATTCACTTTGAGAAAAGCATCCTCTTCATCATCCTCTACTTCTCCAACCATATTTATACCCTGTGCATACAAAGCTCTAGTGTCTTTTGCCAAAACAACATTAGGTACCATATTTAGATGAATTTTCTTCTTTCCCTTCTTGATTGTTACCCTTGCAGCACCCCAATCCTGTTTCACTTTAGCTTGCTTGAACCAAGGCCTTCCCAACAGAATTGGATAGGGACTATCCTCTTCATCCATCTTGAGCACTACAAAAGTTATAGGATGTAACGTGTCCACTAGTATCATCCAGGACACGTCTTAGCAGTCCATCGGAAAGGATGTCTAGAAAACTCTGCCTGGCACTCCCATGGAATGTTACGGGTTTTGCAATCTAGGTCTTCCCACGACTGCCATGTAGCGGAATTATCCTAGCCGTTCCCACTTAGGATCGACCGGAATTAGGGTTTTTCTGATTGGTCATTAGCTAACAGCAACTAGCGTCAGACCCGAGAGAACCACTTTACGCAGAAACGCCAGGTCCGAAGTGGATTCACGCTACACTTGGTTGAAGGAGAATGGGAAACGAGAGGGATGCAAGGCTCAACCTCTTTGCCATAAGGCATAGTCCCATTCCGTTCCCCTAAAACATCGTAAATCGGGTAAGACATAACTCTAGGTCATCGCTCTCGTTATTCGTTTTGATGATGATGATCATCCCGCTATTCTTCAAGATTTTTGAGAAAAGTTCTCGGCTAACCGGGACCACCCAACCGTAGGACGGACCCATGGCCCATCCTCCGCACTTTCCTCGGTTTGTTTTAGTTATGTAATTATCTAACACATTAATTTGACATATAACAATCAGCTTCTTTAATTAATCCTGTTAAGCACTGGTTCCTTCACGTAATCTTATCACGTGACATAGAAAAACAATATCAAACAAACTCTTTATTATCATTCCATCATTTTATCTTTGAAATACAAGGAGTTCCACCCGTAGGCTTGTCCATAATCCGCCCGAAGGCTATCCAGTAATCCTCAGGGATCACTATTCCAAGCTTCTGCCCGTAAACTAGTATGCGGGCCTCAAGATCCAATCCCGAGTCACGTTAGCCTCTTGTGCAGGTCCCGAAAGGCAAGGGATTTACGGCCAGAGCCCCCCCTGGCACCCAAGCGTCCTCCTGCTCCAAGTAGAACTCAACGGAGAGACCTCTCGCGGTGGGTTCGGTCCACGTTCCCGGCGCGGTCAACAACCCCCTTGGTTAGGGTCAAGCAGGCAGTCAGGGGTAACTGAAGCTGCCTCTCCCTTCACGCCTTCAACCTGAAGCATTAGATATATTTTCATCCTTTAGTTCCTTGAGCAAACAATGCAAACAGTGCTTTCTAAACTGTTACAAGCACAATCAATTCCAGTGGTCATTTATTTAGCCAATTTCTAAGGAGTGAATATTTTCTATCCGAATGCATCCAGCACTCGATCCGGGATCAATTGCGACTTGGCAAGATTCCCAAGGGTTTGTTTATTAACCCTTATGTCCTTGGGTTAGGGCCATACCCTATCAACCCAGCTTTAAATGAATACCTTAAGTTCTATTGGCAGTAAATATGTTATTCCAATTTACTGATTGGTCTTTTGCTCCCAAGCAATTATCTAATCCACTTATCTTGGTCACCTTTCCCAAGAAAGGTGTTATATCAGGATGACCACTCATCCTCTTGCAAGATAAACTTGCGCAAGAATCTGCCAATCTCATTTCGAGGAATTGGCCACTCCCTTGTGGACAACCCACAAGGTCATGCAACTCTGTAATTTGTTGCACAAGTGTCGCATCTAATCTATGGGACTATTTTTCCCATCGAATGTCGTCTTCTAATCATGAAATCATGATTAATAGGAAATAGGGTTAGGGTGTCCTCATATCTAATCCATTTCCGATTGCCCTAGGCCAACCTTGTCGGTCCTAGGGTTCCAATTCAAACCAAGTTTCATCCTTTTAGCGAGCGACCCTTAGGGTAACAAACCCTAGATCATTCTCGCAAGTATGTCCTATCTTCGCTACATCCCGTGAATGTGGGCAGGTCTTTAGGGTATGAGAGTTTCAACTTGGTAATAAGAACAACTAGGTTACGTCCTCAACGTTTTAAATCCTAGTTAGCACTTGGGATATGTTTCTTAGATTTAATAATTTCTAAGCGTGTCCCTCGGGGTTTAGGTGCTTAGGGTAAAAGCAATTTACTTGTCTACTCTTGAGGATATTTACGATACCATTCTCATAATCACATGATTCATTGCCTACATATGAGTATATTTACAAATCCTACTTTTCTGGTTAAAACCAAAGCATATGCCAAGTTACGACATAACTTCTATTGATGCATTTAAGATTCATGCTACTAAGCGATAGGGTTTTATATGAACCATGCAACCTTTTTCTAACTTCTTTTCTAAATGAGATTTTCGTATGCTAAATAAGCATTGTACAACCATTCGTAACTATTTACGTAGCTGATTGAGATTTAAGCCAATTGACTAGATATTAATTTACTTTACGCAGTTTTAAGAACCATTTCCATGTCTTGCAAATTCCTACAGATTATTAGCAACCTTCTTTTAATGAATCATTTCAAAGGAAAGATACCTAATAACGTGACAAGTGAGAAATATCTGGTTTTCTACCAGTATACCTCTCCTCTGGAGTCATTCCATGTATTGCTGCAGTGGGAGTCCTGTTCATTATGTAGACTGCTGTAGCAATTGCTTCAGCCCAATAAAAATCTGGCAGGTATTTTTCATTAAGCATGGCACGAGATACCTCTCCAATATGCATGTTTTTTCTTTCTGCAATTCCATTTTGCTGTGGGGTATGACTGCATGAATATTGCTGCTTTATGCCATGCTCCTGCAGGAACCTTGCAAACTCATTTGAGAGGTACTCTCCCCCTCCATCTGACCTTAGGCATTTTACTTGCAGGCCTGTTTCTTTTTCAACCATAGCTTTAAGAGTTTTGAAATGCCCAAAAACTTCACTTTTCTTTTTCATAAAATACACCCAAACGTTTCTGCTATAGTCATCAATAAAACTGACAAAATAATGACAGCCTCCAAGAGATGCAGCTTTAGTAGTCCACACATCAGAGTGGATTAATTCCAATGGCTTCTTACTCTCTTGAACATGTCTAGGAAATGGTTTCCTTGCTTGTTTTCCAAACTGACAGGCTTCACATACCTTATGCATTTCTGCAACCTTGAATTTTGGCAAACCTGCAACAATATTTTGGGCCTGCATTGATTTAAGTCGCTGTACATTAACATGACCAATGCGTTTATGCCAGATATCAATATCTGCAACTACACCGGTCCCATGTGCAAACATTGCTGCACTCAATTCAGACATGTCTGCATCCAACGTAAACATTCTGCCCTTCTTCTTTCCTTTTGCTATCAAGCGACCTTTATTTTTCATATCCTCAACAAAGCATCCATGAGGATTAAATCTGACCTACAAGCCCTGTTCAACCATTTGACCAACAGAAACTAGATTCTTGGTGATATTCGGGACATGAAATACATCGGACAAGTATTTCTTTTTCCCATCCTGCATAGACAAAGGAATTTTTCCAATCTGCACAATAGGATGTGCAGTGTCATCACCAGTCTCCACAAATCCTGGTTTTTCCATTTTCCTTGCATCCTCCATCCATTCTGCATGACCTGTCATGTGGTTTAATGCACCTGAGTCAACATACCATACATCATTGCTTTCTTCTGCACTTGTCACAGAATTGTTCATGTGCTGCACCATAAACAAATGCTCATTTCTGTCATCACCCTGTCTACTAGAAGATGCATAGTTCCCTTGTTGCAGTTTTCCATTCATGATGTCATTCTGCTTTTTATAGCAGTCTTTAGCCATATGACCCATTTTACCACAGTAATAGCATTCAACATTACTGTTTGCATTTTGGCCTCTTTGCCATCCACCACGACCTCTTTGGCTCCCCCTGCCTCTAGATTTACCACATCCTCCTCCACAGGACTGGTTTTCTTGAGTTTGCTGCATATTCTGATTTCTGCCACGGCCTCCAAATCGGCCTCCTCTACCTCTGCCTCTACCTCTTCCAGCATTTGAGTAGAAGACAGCTTCTTTTGAAGTTCCTCCTGAAGAAGATGCACCACCATTTCTCTGCTCCTCAGAAATTAGAAGAGCAATCAACTCCTCAAAATCAGGAAATCTTTCACGAACTGAAATGGATGTCCGAAACTGTGCATAATCCTTTCCTAGACCATTCAAGGTCACAGAAACTAAATCATCATCTTCCACTGGCGACCCAATGGAAGCAAGTGCATCTGCAATCTTCTTCACCTTCATGTGGTAGTCATTGATGCTCATATTTTCTCTTTGCACATTATGCAACTCTTGCTTGAGCTGCATTTTCCTGGCTTGAGTATTTGTGCTGTACATTTTTGACAAAGTATCCCATGCCTCCTTTGGCGTACTTGCATCATGAATATGCACAATCATAGAGTCTGAAATACTGATAGACAGCCAGTACATAACTTTCCTGGCTCTCTCATGCCATGCTTTGAATGCCTGCATTTGCTGTTGATTGGGAACATCAGGAAGAACTGGTTCTTCTTCATTTCTTGCAACAAATTCCCAATATCCTTTTCCCATAAGGAAATTCGTCATTCTAAACTTCCATGCTTGGAAGTTGTTCTTGTCAAGCTTTTCAGTTACAATCTGTGAAAGAGAATCAGACGCCATTACAGAATACTGCAAAAAATTCTGTCACTGCAAAAAACACAGCTTCACCCTCACAAGGGCAAATCTGCAAAACTGGCGAAAGTGGTATTTGACCACACAGTCACTTCCTAGTGACGATTTTGCATAAACAGGAACCAAGGATGATTTTGTAACTCCCAATGTCTCTGCACATGAGCATACGATGCAATATCTGTGGTTACTTTTCACCGACCTGTAGAACACTGGTCGCACAGCATAAAACAGGGCTTTTTCCTGAGTGCGTGCAGAAAACTTCCGCCTCCAAAACAGGCCCCGAAATGGCCTCAAATCAAAAAAATAGGGTCGCCAAGAGCTAAAGCTTTTGTCTGCAGCATATACTGCCCTCTTGCTTCACCGCGAAGGGCGTCTCAACCTGAGACAATGCACTCCTGCAATTTTCGGCTGTGCTACCTGCAGAGATCTGCTCCCAAAACAGAAAATGAAAGCAACACTGCTCCTCTTACCAGACCACCGCGAGCTTGGCTTGCTTTCTTGAGCTCCTTACCACGAACAAGGCTCTGATACCATGTCAAGATTGTGGGAGAGAAGGAAGGAGTCTCACTTGAAGCTTTCTTGCTTGCACAATGGGGGAATACACACAAGGGTGGAGGCTGAAAACAATTTTCCTCTTCTTAGTTTTGTAAGCCAAAAGAACTCAAGTACAAAGAAATAGAAGAACCCTATATATGGGTCTCAAAACCGAACTCAACTAACTAAGGTGGCATACTAACTTAGCCACGAACTAGAGTAGATAAGGATAGCTGTCATCTAGCTATTATTCATGAGCGGTGTACCAACCGCATCTACAACTAACAAGTCGGTGACATAAATACACAACGGTCACCCTGGCGTATCACGAGTGGAGCTCGATATCTCAACAAATACAACTGAGACCTCCCACCCTTATATAGACATAGAATTAGGGTTAGGGTTTGCGCCCCTTTTGCGTTTAGGGTTAGGGTTAGGGTTAGGGTTTGCGCCCCTTTTGCATTTACGGCTTCCACAACTGTGAATTAGGGTTTGCACCCTCTTTGGGCATCCTACCCACATAGTGGGCTTTAGGCCGGTCAATCCTTGAAACATGCTTGAACCTTAGCCTAAATAGACCAAGCCTACACTATTCTAATCACAATTACATGTGCGCAACCCACACAACACATGCGGGTGCGACAAATACAACTACGGGTGATAAATACAATGTGTACGGGAGTGAGCCCGGCTCTCACAAAATAATACAACCATGATAGTCTGATGATGTCCATGAGTAAAAAGTAATACACAAGTGCCCAAAGTAATACAATGAAGCTCCACAAAATAGTAATCCACCAAAAAATAGTATCCAGCACTTGCACTTTCTGTAGCCTTCTCAAAATAGCGTGAACATTATTTCCCCCCTAGACGAGTGCCAGTCCCAGGGCACTCACGTCATAGGTAGCATGCTGTAGCTTGCACCGAAGACGCGGAATGCTGGGAACAGTCCTGATCAAGTAGTAGTCCTGATGGAGAAGAAATGGATGTGGCTGATGAAGAACGGTGGTTGTTGAAGATGAGGATGTTGCTTGCTGCGGGTGGTACAAATGATGTTGCTCAAATTGTGGTAGATGGTGAGACTGATGGTGTTGCTGGTGACAAATCCTTTAAAATTTGGCTATGCTGAAGATACACTTGATTGTTGATCCCGTTGATGAATAGAAATTGAATGGTCATTGGAAAATGGAATAGAGGTCGTAGAAGATGGGAGATGCAATGTTGATGTAGAAGTGATGCACATGATTCTCCACAACTCGAATACCTGCAAAGTAAAACCTCACGTGCAGTCACTCCCTAGGGGAAAAGTGCTAGTCTTCTAATCATGCACAGGACATATGATGATGTTGGTTTGGGAGATGGGTCAAACTCTAGGCAAGCCTGAAGTGTTGTCCCACACTTGAGGACCGAAAACCGTGAATAGGTTATGGTGCAAATACTATAGTGTGTGCACGTGCATACATAGTCTAATACATAGGTAGAAGACTTCTCCATGGGTGCTTCTGTTGATGATGATGCTCGATGATGAGGAAGCAAGGGAGCTTGATCTGATGAAGATGGAAAGAATGGTAGGTACTGAGAAAAAAAAGGTTGTTGTTGAAGATGCAAGGGAGACACCTAAGTGGGATAGATAAAGGAATTCTTGAAGCGCATGGTTCTCCACTGGATCAACCACATGTGGTAGGTGACCTGAGGTGATGTGGTGTTACAGAGATAAATGAAGTAGAAATGAAAAGTGCACGTGACTTAGGGAGACAGGGAGACAGGTCTAACCTAGGCGAGCCGAGACTCCCTAGGTATGTCCTGACCTTGATGTGCCCTAAGCAAATGTGTGGGGAAATGGAAAAAGGGCTAGGGGGTTAGAGACGGAGCCGGCAGACCAAAGCCACTGGACGCATCCAACTTGAGGACCCCTAGGTGCAGTGCAGTGCATGTGAGTGCATATATATATATATATATATATATATATATATATTTATATATTTATATATATATTTATTTATTTTTTTGCTTTCTCTTTTTTTTTTCCCCCATCATGTGATGCACAAGGGAGTCACTCCTCAGGAAGTGGATGCAAGGTAGTGAAAGACACCATTTGCTCAAAAGATATGGCTTAAGAAAGGTTCGGAGATAAATGGGTGATTCTGGATAAAAAGGATGGGTACACCGAGCAAATCTGCTATCCACCATATCCTCAAGCAAGGCTATGCAGTAAGAGGGGAATAATACAGCTCGAAGAAGAAGTCTTGCCATGGCAATGCGGTCAATCCCTGTGTTGATGTCGATGAATAAGGGTGGCAAGCCATCCTCATAGGGAGTCGGTGGCTGCTGTAAGAGCTTGACTATGAGGCGGAGATAATTGCAAGTGACGATGAAGGCACGATCGGGGCAATTTGAGTAGAGTTTAAGGAAACTGTCAAAAGAGGGTAGCAGATCACGCATCTGGAAGTGATAGATATCACTCTCATGCGGAGCATTGATATTGGGAATTTTGGGAAAGTTATGCCTGCCATGCTTCTCAGCATCATAGTTTCTGCCATACCTTCTCGGATAGGGGCAATGGAGTACATCTGTCTTCCGATTTGAGTAGCAAAAGGCGGAATGGGCCATTTCATCCGCTTCAAGGATAGGATATCGCCATTCTGGTTGAAGCTTCCACACCTCTCGTGGCTTCTCGGTGAGATACTCCCTCTTGTTCTTCTCCTTGGGAATCTTACAAGCTCCTTTCAAAGCCGACCTATCCTCTTTCTTCAACCACTTCTTAGCAATCTTCTCTCCCACTTTAATAAGCTTTTGCACTGTACTGACTGGTAAGGGTGTTCTGAATTTGGCATCTCCATAGACATTGAAATAAAAAATGATGGTCTCCTCCCTCGTCTGCTTCTCATGATAGGTCTTAATGGGCTCATCTAGATCCTCTCTCTATGCCTCGATGCCTTGCATGTCAATGGAATACTCTGGCACATCCTGAGGGGTAGCCCTAAGAACTTGAACCATCCTATCAAAGCGCTCTTGGACCTCAAGTTCCTTGTCCGACACTGTTGGGGGTACCTATATTTCCTCAGTAGCTCCATCTTCCTGCTCAGCAAAATCTTGAGGATCCATATAATCCTCAGAAGGAGCCATATCTTCAAAAGGCTCTACTACAATAGGGTCTTCAACAAGTGTCTCATATTGTAAGTCACATGGCTCAGTAGATGTTGATTGCATCATTCCTACATCCCTCAATTCTTGATCATTATAGCCCATGTCATGCAAATGATCAATCATTTGGCTGCTAGTTGGGTCTGAGGTCAACAACATGAGCTCCTTACCCTGGTCAAAAGCGGCTAAGGCACCAGTAGCAATTCCCAACTGAGCTTTGAGTTCCTCCACATCATCGGTGCTTTTGGATGATAAAGTGCAAATGGCCTGATGATAAAGCCCCTGCTGTAATGATAGTGCATGTTGATAGGCAGTTGCATGAAGCTTAAACTGGAGTTCCTTGTGAAGGGAATGAGCCAAGCCTGTGAATAGCTGTTGTAACATCTCCTCGTAAGCTCTGTTAGCTTTTTCCTCAACTTGATTGACAACAGTAGTCAGACTCATTGCAATTGTATCTTGCAACCCTATAAAGGCTATCTTCATCTGCGTCTGAGTCCGATGTGCTTCTGACAACTCTCTAGTGAGAGTTGATGTCCTTGCCTTTTCCTCCTTTAACTAAACCACAAGATCTGCAACCTGAGCACAAAGAATTTCTTCCCTTTTCCTCAGGACCTCAACTTCTTGCAACTGTTCCCTTAGCCCCTCCATCTCCTTATTGTTCTCCACAATCTGAGTCTGTAAGTCGTGTAATGCTGGGCTGAGTGTTTCAAAAATTCTTGATGAGATGATCTCTCTGCCTCATACTTCTTTTGTAATTCCAATTTTTCTAGAATTGCTTGATCCTTGTCATGTTTCAACTCTTCACATAAGAGCTCTAATGTGGTAAGACCATCCAAATTCGTTGATGTCCTTCTTGTGCAAACTTTTGAACTAGTGGTAGTCTCATCCGGTCACAGCTTCTCTACACTAGAAGTGACTGTAATTTCTTCATTCTGTCTACCATTTTCCAACATGTTTATCTAGGCTTGCATGGTTTGTAAAGTGGTCATGAGCATCTGAAAATCTCCTGGACCAATCATCGATTGTTTTGCTTGATTCTTTCCCTTTTCTTTGTCAGAATCTCCAAGTTTCCTAGCAACATCTTCTTCAACTTCCTGTGGAGCGGAGGCTTCCTTCCCTCTCATGTCCTTAATGGATGATTCCTGTATGGTTGTGGCTTGATTCTCCTTTTCCTTGTGGAGAGCTTCCCCCAAGTGTTGTGCATTCTCTAGCGACTCGATCGCTACGTGGTGCTCTGTCTTAAATTTTCCTTTCTTACTCTTTTTTTGACCCATCTTCTTTAGTGAACTCTCAACACTTGGCTCTTGTTCCTCCCTTGGTCGTTTGTCCTTCAGTTGACCCATCTCAGCAATTGCGGGTGTCACTTGAAAGGGCTCGGAGAGTCCCAAGGCTGTGGTGATGACCTTTCTGAGTGCACCACCGTAATTTATCATGCATATCTTGGCCTCAGTAGTGGTGAGTCTCCCTTCAGGAGTTTTAGGAAGAGTCTCATGTGCCTTGGCAAGGGATTCACAAATCTGATCCATCCAAAACTTATTTAAATCCTCATCAAGTATCCTGTCTGATAAGATATCTTCCATGAAGCCCTTGGGTATTCTCCCTGCACGAGTGCTGGTTTTGTTGTAGGTAAACAAATGGTGAAACACCTGTGCAGTGGCTCTAAGATCCAACTCCTCAATGGCAGAGAACAATAGACCACTAGTAGTAACATTAGGCTTACCCTCCCACCTTTGATCCACTAGATGAGTTTTACTAGCTTTACCATGCCCTCTTGACCCTTGACAAAGACCTAAGTCTTGTTCTATCAGTTTAGAAGTAAGTGCTACCTCCCCAACTTTTTGCTCTTTTTCATCCCAGTAGCTCATCCTACTTGTTTTAGTCTTAGGATCATAGTTTTGAACAAAGTTGTAGCAATTGGCAAAGTGAATAGGCCCATTGGTTGCTCTAATATAGTCGGTTAGCCCACATTTAGCCACCAACTCCCCAATTTTAGGATACCTGTTGACAATATTCTCCAAGTTGGTAAGTTGACGAAACTTCAAGGCCCCAAAACTCCATATGCTGGTCTCTAGACCAAACTCCTTGCATTGCTCCATAGTGAATACTCCCCTGTCCTCATAATGATGATCCTTGATAGCACCAATGTCAACATTGTAGACATTTCAAACTGTGAACTTGTCATCTGCTTAATCAAAAGATAAGACCACATCTTGAGAAATTTCTAGCTAACCATCACACAAAATATAAAAGTCAAACTATACCTTTGCCTTTTTATAAAAATAATGCCAAAATGGATTGCCAATTGCCCTCCTGCAACAAAAAGACCTAGCAAGCTTCCTAGCTTGCAGGGGTAAGCAACAAAGGACGGAAAAGATGACAGGGCAACACAAAAAGGAAAAAGAAAAAGAAGATGAAGTATGGACAAAGAAAATGGAAAGACAACTAGGTGGACGGGGAAAATGAAGGAAGGATGGATATTCACCAAGCATAAAAGTTGGGGTTATACTCCAATTCCGCAAATGTATCAAGGTCAAATGGGCGCATAGCCAAACCACACAAATAAGTGGTAATATCTGTGAGGAGACATGGACCAGCAAAGCGACTAGCCACATATAGTTCTTCCGCCGTTAGAATTTTATTAAATAGGGGATGGTGCTGCAAATTGGAAGGCACTTCTAGGTCACGAGCCAAAATGATGGCATGGAGTGAAACAGGAGAATGATATGTAGGATCAGATCGAAGGTTACTAATGGCACGCCGTTGCTTGGCAGTGGTCATCAGACGATTGCGAGCCTGAGCAATCTCAAGCCGATGGTTATACTAGAGGCATAAGAAAAGATTAGAAGTGGTTTGTTTGGTGGTAAGAGCTGCAAGCTCGGTGGAATCAACACATTTGGTCACTGGAGCATAAGAAGAGATTAATCGGGAGGACTGGAGACGCTTCTGAGGAAGAGTCTTGACGTACTCAGCCTGCACCAAGAGACTTTTGCAGAAAAGATGTTCATGCTCCTCCCACGTGGGATTCCATTGAGTAGCAAGTTCAAGTGCCTCATTGTCGGCAAGGCCGAGGTCAATCATAGCAAACAATTTCGCAAAGGTGGTAAACATAGAATCGAATTGGAGTAACCAACTAGCGTCAGAGGAGTTGTCCTTCGTGGCCAAGTCCGCAGCCATGCCACTAAGAGAGTGGCAAATGAGCAGAGGTTTTAGACCAGAAGGGGGATCAGGAGCGGTGGAACTAATCTGAAGATGAGGTGGAACCGGGTCCCCGCGTTCATGTTGGAGTTTAGCTTGGGCTTCCTGATCCAACTGGTGGACTGGCCGAGAGAGATTGGAAGAGGAGGATGCCTCAGAGGAAGCTGAGGGCCCAAGGGAAGGTGTGAGAAGAGGGTCAGGAGGGGGTTCCGGAGAGAAAGATGGAGATGAGGAGACAGACGAAGGTAGTGGAAATGACTTCTTATTAGGAGGTGGTTGGTTAAGGGAAGCAGAATGGGACGTAGACTTTGACTCGTCATGAGACGGGGTGACTGGAGGTAGGAAGGAATGAGAAACCCGCAGATAAGACATTCGGAGCTTCGAGCAGCCTGGAGGAACGGTGGAAGAAGCCCAAGAAAAAGGGATAGATGAGAAGTTAGATCGTTTGGGAATCCAAATGTAGGTGTTACCCTGGTAATAGCCCTGAGTCTCCAAGAGAGCACGTGCCACTCAACACAAGGAAATTGTGGGCTTTGGAGGAGTTCGACGACGTCGACTCGGTTGCCGATGCAATGGCTTTGAGGGTGATGAAGGTGGAAATGGAGGTGGTGAGGGGAGGCGAGGTCGCCACTCGAAGTGAGGAAACTTCATAGGCGTGGGTTTTGAGGCGCGACTAATAGGAGTAGCATGGTGATGTTGGGCTTGCAGCAACTGATGAAATAAGGAACTACCGGACTGAGAAGGGGTGGGAAGAGGAATTGGCATTGGCCCCGCAGAAAGATCCCCTTTACTAAAAGCAGAAACTACATGGGCACCTAGAAATTGCAATGTAATGCGCTGATCAACATAGTTGATAGTGCATGGAACTTGATACTTGAAAGGTCGGCCCAAGAGAAGTTCCTTGCCCACATCTTCGCGGTTCGGAAGAACATAAAAAAGAAGAGGGATGCTCTCAGTTGCAATAGTAAGCAAAAGCTTACATTTACCCAAGACCGAGTAAGGTTGGCCACCATAGGGGTTAAGCTTAGTGTGAGTGGGTGTCAAGGTGGGTTGGCCCAAATCCATCCAGAGGTTATATGGAAGGGTGTTGAAGTCAGAACCTTCATCAATGAGAGCGTCAGTAGTGACCTACTTGGCAGCAGTCAACTGGATTCGAAGGAAAGTTGGGGGAATGACAAGGTCATCCTCAGGGTCAAGTAAAGAAATGGAAACAGCTCGTACATTAAAAAATAAAGAGGAATTCTGTGTGGTGCTAGATGAAGCCAACTTATGAGCATCTTCCTTTTGCTCAAGTTGCTCATACCAGGTTTGTTTAGCCACCATGACGGCACTGACAGGAACATCAGGAGGGTGCATGGGGCGTTCATGCAAATAATGGTTTGGGGGGTAATACTTCTTAATGCGGCTGCCATTGAAATGTCCTATGCCTTCCCCCTCTAGGGTTTCAAGTTCAACATTGCCCGTCTTGCTAATTTGACGAACGCGATACGGTCCTAGGCCGCGAAGTTTCAATTTCTTTTTATGGCCCTTAAGAGCATACAAGAGCACCACGTCACCTTTATCAAAGGAACGCTGTTGCACATGTCGATCAAACCAGGCCTTACGTCAGGCCTTTTCAGCAAGGAGAGCATGTGTGGCCAAAAGGCGAGTTTCGGTGAGACGTTCCAACTCCACAAGGCGGTTGGTCCAAGCACTAGTGCCTTCCCAACACTCCTGTACTGTAATGCGAAGACTAGGGATGAGAAACTCAACTGGCATAACAGCGTCAGTACCATAGGTGAGTTGAAATGGAGTCTAGCCAGTTGCAGTCTTGAAGGCAGTGCGGTAAGCCCAAAGGGCAACCATAAGCTTATTATCCCAATCAGAGCGTGAAGCAGAAACAGTCTTGGTCAACACATTAAGCAAAATCTTGTTGGAGGACTCAGCCTGGCCATTTGCCTGAGGATAATATGGAGATGACTTGCGGTGGATAATAAGAAAGGTGGAGAGCAAATGCTCAATGACTTCATTCAAAAAGTGAGTCCCCTGATCACTAACCAACTCGATCGAGCAGCCAAAGCGAGAGATCACCTGTTTCCACAAGAATTTAGCTGTTGTACGAGCATCATTCTTACGGGTGGCACGTGCCTCAGCCCATTTTGTCATATAGTCTGTTGCGACTATGATGTAGCGTGCTTGTGAATACTGAGTAGCTGGAGTGTGTAACGTGTCCACTAGAATCATCCCGGACACGTCTTAGCAGTCCATCGGGAAGGATGTCTAGAAAGCTCCGCCCGGCACTCCCATGGAATGTTACGGGACTTGCGATCTAGGTCTTACCGCGTCTGCCACGTAGCGGAAGTATCCTGGCCGTTCCCACTTAGGATCGACCTGAGTTTGGGTTTTCCTGTTTGGTCATTAGCTAGCAACAACTAGCGTCAGACCGAGCGAACTACTTTACGCAGAAACGCCAGGTCCGAAGTGGATTCATGCTGCACTTGGTTCAAGGAGAATGGGAAACGAGAGGGATGCAAGGCTCGACCTCTCTGCCAAAAGGCATAGTCCCATTCCGTTCCCCTAAAACAGCGTGAATCGGGTAATCGGTAATTCCAAGTCATCGTTCTCATTACTTGTTTCGGTGATGTTGATCATCCTTCTGTTCGTCGAAGACTTTAAGAAAAGTTCCCGGCTAACCGGGACCACCCATCCATAGGACGGACCCATGGTCCATCCTCCGCACTTTCCTCGGTTTGTTTTAGTTATGTAATTACCTACCACATTAGTTTGACATATACAAACAGCTTCTTTGATTAACCCTGTTATGCACTGGTTCCTTCACGTAATCTTATCACAGGACATAAAGAAAACAATGCCAAACAACTTCTTTATTATCATTTTATCCTTTTATCTTTGAAATACAAGGAGTTCCCGCCTGTAGGCGTATTCATAATCCGCCCGAAGGCTATCCAGTAATCCACCAGGGATCACTAATCCAAGTTTCCGCCCGTAGACTAGTATGCGGGCCTCGAGATCCAATCCCGAGTCACGTTAGTCTCTTGTGCAGGGCCCGGAAGGCGAGGGATTTATGGCCAGAGCCCCCTCTGGCACCCAAGCGTCCTTCTGCTCCAAGTAGAACTCAACGGAGAGACCTCTCACAGTGGGTTTGGTCCACGTTCCCGGCGCGGTTAACAACCCCCTTGGTTAGGGTCAGGCAGGCAGTCGGGGGTAACTGAAGCTGCCTCTCCCTTCAGGCTTCAACCTGAAGCTTTAGATATCTTTTCATCCTTTAGTTCCTTGAGCAAACAATGCAAACAGTGCTTTCTAAACTATTACAAGCACAATCAATTCCACTGGTCGTTTTATTTGGCCAACTGTTAAAAAGTGAATCTCCGAATGCATCCAGCATTCGACCTGGGATCAAATTGCGACTTGGCAAGATCCCCAAGGGTTTGTTTGTTCACCCTTTTATCCTTGGGTTAGGGCCATACCCTGTTAACCCAACTTAATCAATACCTTAGGTAATAGTAAATCTTGGCGACCATGTCGCTTCAATTTATTGAATGGTCCTTTTTCTTCCAGGCAAATACCTAACTTCCCTTTTTCTTGGCAATTTTTCCCAAGAAAGGTGTTGTAACAGGATGACTACTCTTCCTCTTGCAAGTTAAACTTGCATAAGAACTTGCCAACCTCATTCCAAGAAATGGCAAAACTCTCTTGTGAATAAACCACAAGTCTATGCGACATTGCAACTTATTGCACAAGTGTCGCATATATTCCATGGGATCGTTTCACCCATTAAACGGCGTTTTCAGGTCACGGAATTAACTTCAGGTGAGTGGCAGGGTTTAGGGTCTCTTCTTACCCAACCCATTCCTAATTATATTGGGTCACGGTCTTAGAAATTTGCAACTCCGTCGGAGTTTCATCATTAGAACGAATGATCCTTAGGATAAAACCTTAGATCATTTTATGCATGAACATCCAATTGACTCGACATTCCGTGAATGTGTGTAAGATCTTTGGGTTTGCGGGTTTTAACTTGGCAACAAGTGTAAAACTAGGTCGAATCCTTATCGCGCTAAACACTAGTTAGCACTTGGGATATTTGTCATATCGACTGAACCATGCCCATATGAATCTCTTGTGGTTTAGGTGACTTAGACAACTCAATATACTTGTCTTGAAACCTTTCCTAAAGGTAATAAACTAGATCTAAAGGAGAACGATAGATACAACTTCACCAATACGTGTAAACATGCAATTCACTGCTTCTACGCATCACATGGTTCACAATAACCCTATCTTTCCTTGGCAAAGTAAAAATACCTGATAATCTGAACCTAACTTTCCTAGGTCCTACTAGGACTTACATCAAATAATCATGCCACTTGCAAGTCCATAGATCATTTTCGTGCCCTTCTATTCCTTTTCGAATAACATCTTATGGGTGTTAACTTTTCCTTATGAATCATTACAAGGAAGATTTATCTAAAAATGGGACATGCCATTAATCTTTCCATGCCTAGTAAAAAGGTGTACCTCAATAATTTCAACCTTGTAATGAGGCAACAGTTGTCCTAGGCTGGTCACTTTTGAATACACAAAAGGAAACTTGCTAATAAGGTCCTACAAATGCATGGACACCTTATGCTCTTTCCATTCATTCCATTGAACGTACCAATGATCAATTTTCATATCTTAAGCTATTTCTAATAAATGTTCAAATAGCCAATTCATTTTCCAATTGCATTTAACTTGACTAGTTGAATTCGAACATGCATGAGTGCTTCCTAATCCATGAAATTTATCATGATTAACTCAATACTTCTGTGTGGAATCCAAATAGATCAAACCTGGACTTGTGGACTCCGGGAAATATCCACGTAAATACTAGGAGAAGATCCTTCCGCAGGCGCGTCTTGTGACTTTTTAGGGCCCATTGTAGGTGTGATTTTGGCTTCCGGATTGCCTTCGCGGCCTATAGATATACTTGCCTTGGTATGCAGTCTCAAGATCTTGGCCTTTTCTCCCTGGTACGCAGGAGATCCCTTCCGAAATGTGGATCCTTGAGAATACCGGCTTGCGGAATTTGGCCTTATGGAAGGCCTTGCGGGGTTGGAGCTTGGTTTGTGGAAATGGGGCTCCTATAAAATTCTTGGAAACGGGGATTTTATAAACGGAGTTTCAACAATTGGGGCCTTACGAGGATGTTCGCGGAAAGGGCTCTTGCAAATTGGCCTTGCAAGAATGGAGGCTTTAGAGTTCTTCTTCTCCTTCCCTAAAATCCTAGGACCGGCCTTGTGGGTGATTGGTGGGAAGGGCCTTTATAGGCTTCCTCTTTTACTCTTCAAAATCCCGAGGGTTAAAGATATTGTGGAAAGGTGTTTAAGGACCCCTCTTCTTCTCTACAAGACCTGGGGCCTAGAGGGCTTATGGAAAAATTTGGTAGGAAGGCCTTATAGGCTTCCACTTCGAAACCCGGGGGAAAAATTGGGCTTTTGGAGGATCTAGTGGGACGGGGCTTTAAATCCGAGCCTAGAAGGCTTATGGGTGATCAGTGGGAAGGGACTTGTGTTGGGAATCCACGAGAAGGGGGGACTTGCACCGGGCTAATATGGGCTGTGTGGGAATGCAATGGGAAAGGGGGATTGAATCCCGGGGTAAAAATGGGCTTATACAGGGACTCCACGGGAAGGGGGCTTTGAGAAGCCCCCTTAGAAGCTTCTAAGAGCTTCTGGCAGCACGTCCACGTCGGGAGAGGGGAGGGTTCGTGATCCAGCGGCGGCGGCGGACTAAGGTGGCCCGGCGGCTTCACGGCAGCGGACTGTGGTGGCGGGAGGCTGGCGGACTGGGCGGCAGCGTTTCCTTCACGTGGCGACGGCCTGGTCTCCTTCCCCTTTCCCAACGGCGGCAGTAGCCCGTCCTCTCCTTCCACAGCCGTCCCTCCTCCACACGGCCACCTCCCTCACACGGCGACAGCCTTCTGCCGCCTTGTCCTCCCTTCCACAGCGACGGCCTTCACACGACACGTTCAGCACGTCCTCCTCCCTCTCACCCCTTTTCTTCCCCCCCCCCCAAGAGGGGGTTCTTATAGTCCAAGGGGGGGAGAGGGGACCTCCCCACGTGGCCCTTTGCATGGCTCTCTCCCTCCACCTCCTCATGCTCCCCTTACTAGCCCATCCCTTTCCCCCAGCCACACATCGGCTGGGGAAGATAATAAAAAAATTTGCAATTACCTATCCTCTTGACCTCTTCCCAAGAGGCTGTTTTCCCGCGGCTATGCGGGTTTGAATCCCCGGCCTTATTTTCCTAAGGTGGAGTGTCTCCATTTCCCGCGTGTGGTTATAGATTAGCTGCTGGCACTAGTGATAATCTTTGCACGAGATTTACACGACGTGCGAGAAGTTAATATTTACGGTACGCAGTACGCGGAAATATTACAGAGTGATAGGTCCTACAAAGTCAATCTCCCATTTTTCAAAAGGTTGTCTAGCAATGATAGGTGAAAGTTCCATCTTGTCCTTGCGAATAGGAAGTTTGGTATGCTGGCACTCATCACAATGCTTAACAAAACGTGTCGCATCCTTGAACAAGGTGGGCCACCACAACTGGGCCTGTAAGACCTTACGTGTTGTTGCCTGACCGTCAAAATGTCTGCCAGCAATGCCACCATGGGCTTCCTGAAGCACACGCTCCATGTCATGTTCACAAACACATCGTCGAAGAAGACTATCCTGCCCTAGTCGATAAAGTTGACCAGCAATCATCTGGTAGGGTTGGGTCTTAATCAACAAGCGAGTGAGACGAGCTTTCTCAATGGGCCATTTAGGAATTCCATTCTCTAAAATAGCAACAATATCATCGGCCCAATGAGGTGTAAGATCAGCCTTGAACAGTTGGGCCTCCTGTTGAAGGCGGAATAAATGGGCATCGGGTAAATTATCATCAACTCCTGTAGCCTTTTCTCCACTGGTTAATCGAGACATGTGATCAGCCATGTAATGCTGCTTCCCTGTCCGCACAACCACAGAGAAATCAAACTCAAGTAACAACAACAACCACCGTGCAATTCTACCTGTGGCACGTGACTTGTTCACAAGATAAAGTAGAGCTTGATGATCAACAACAAATGTGAAGGGAGTGGCAAGAAAATAATGCCGAAACTTCTTAATTGCATAAACCATTGCTAAACCTTCCCGATCAGTGGTGGAATAATTCATCTCAGTCTCAGTAAGTTGCCTGCTTGCAAAGCTTACTGGAAATCCCATGTTATGTTCACCAGGTTGGCACAAAACAGCTCCAATGGCAATTTTGGATGCATCAATATGAACATGGAATGTGATTGTCCAATCTGGGGCTCGTAAAATGGGTGCAGAGACAAGAGCCTTCTTCAGGGCCTCATAGGCATCCTGGCATTCAACAGTCCATGCCCACACAACCAAAAGCTTATAAAGTGGCCTGACAATGGCAGCATAGTTTAGAACAAAGCGGCGATAATAGCCAGTATGCCCAAGAAAGCATTGAATACCCTTCGGATTGGTGGGAGGTGAAAGCTCCATAATAACCTTGATCTTGGCTGTATCAGTGGCAATGCCATTCTTGGACACAACATGTCCTAAAATAATGCCATGCGTGACCCAGAATTGACATTTCAGAGGATTTAGAGAAAGCTGATATTGCCGACATCGTTCAAAGACTTGGCTAAGTGCTCGTCCCAACTGGTGTGGACACAAAGGTCATCAACAAAGACTTCAAGCCACTTACGCAACACATCTTTAAAGATGGTGCACATCAAGCGTTGAAAGGTGGCGGGTGCATTGGTCAGCCCAAATGGCATGACAATATAAGCAAATACGCCCCAGTCAGTGGCAAAAGCAGTCTTATGATGGTCATCTAGGTGAACCTGAACTTGATTGTATCCAGAGAATCCATCAAGGAAGCTATAAGCCTCCTTCTCGGCCACTCTCTCAATCATGTAATCTGTATAGGGCAGCGGATAGTGATCGCATTTGGTCGCTGCATTGACCTTCTTATAGTTGACATATACTCAAATTTTGCCATTCTTTTTCAGGACCATGACAATGGGTGATACCCAGTCAGTATGCTCAATCTCATAAATGAATCCTGCTTTCTGCAATTTGTCCAATTCCTCCTTCACATGCTGAGCATAGCGAGGATTTATGGGGTAGGGCCTGTGTTTGATAGGTTTAGCGTCGGGCCGCATGGGAATAGTGTGAGTAAGTACCTGAGGTGGCACTCCTTTGAGATCTGTGTAGTTCCAGGAAAACACGTCTCGAAACTCCTTGAGCAATTGGATGAGCGCCTCCTCATCTTCCTTTGTAAGATCAACTTCCTTTACTTTTGCAGGGCCTTCAATAGACTCACTAGTTGCGCCCTGGCGTTTGGCACCAAGCATAATGACAATTCGATCCCCTTTCTTGAATCAAGTAAAGCGTTTAGGGAGATCTTGGGGCTTACGTTGAGAGCCTGTGTCAGAGCCAGGGTTCTTCGGAGCTTTCTTAAGATGCATCCTTCTCAAGTGAACCGGAAAGTTCATCTTAGAGCGTGGAGGTGGGGTGGGCTAAGGGATTTCAGGATCAGAGTCGATACTAGCATCAGACTCAGTATCAGACTCCTTTGACGTCGGTGGAGCATCAAAAGGGAGGTTGTCTGAGGGCTCGGTAGTAAACAAATTAGAGTTGGAAGTGGGGTCAAAAGTATAGGATTCCAGCTGTGCATACTCTATGGCTTGCAAGTATTCCAACCATTCTAAATCGGATTTAACACGAACCAGGCCAACATCAATGTGAAAAGTGGGGCTTTTGGAGGTTTTTGGTCAACTGTGATTTGCTCAATGGTTCTTCCATCAGAGTCATAGTCTACATCAAAATCGGTATCACTTGCATACTCAGTCGGGTCATCTTCGAAGTCACCATCCTCTTCTGTGTCCGAGTCATCCGGAGGAATCATGGAGACAAAAAGGTTATTATGATAATCTAACAAAACTTGATGAAGTTCAGTCCAATGCCATACGGGACACGTTAAAAGCTCTTCAAAGATCAGTAGGTTAGCCTCAGCCACATTCTTGAAGCCCGGTCTCCATGAGAAGAGGAGTTTACGGAGCTCAAGGCGATCAGTAGGTACACGGAAACCTTTTGGCTTAGATGTGCATGATGGTCCAGCATGCATCATCAACAATGGCATAGAAGGAAGTTCATCAGGAATATCGAGCTTATTTACAGGGGCTTCCTTAAGTCTATGTCGACTCAAACGTTCGTTAGCTTCTTTGGACTCTCCTTCTTCCGTGAAGGGCAATTCCAAGGTAGCAAGAATATGAAGCCAGTCCTGCTCATCTTCCGGACATGGAATATATTTGTTTAAGGGCTTCTGGGTTGGGGGACAGATGGTGTCACCACGCAACAGGCTGGAGATAGCATCTAGGTCGATTGAGATAATCTTCCAGCTATCCATTTCAATGCGTACAGCCCCAGTACGATTTCCTAAAAAGACTAGACCATTGCTCCAATCTTCAATGAGTTGTGCATTACGCATCCAGGGTTGGCCAAGCAATAGGTCATAGTCAATGCCTTTCATGACTACAAATGTGACACAGAACTTAACACCAGTGATCTTCACTGGCCAGTCCTTCAACACGCCCAAGGGTCGGACCTTAGAACCATCGGCGACAGTGAGATTAAAGTGGACAGGCTCAATTGGAGGGTTGCCCCACGTCTTAAGTACTGCTTGATTCACGATGCTGACACCAGCTCCAGTATCGATAATGCCTCTTCTTGTGGAATCACCAAGTGCTTCCACAGGGAGTACTGCATGTTGTTCAGCACCCTCCCAGAACATAGCAACTCCAAGAGCTCCGAGGACAGGGGTAGGAGGGGAGCGAGGCAATGGATGTTGGGGATCATCCTCAATAGGCTGGGTCTCGGTGCTTCCATCAATCCAAGTCTTGAATGTTGTCCAAATGGTAGGATTGTTCTTGAAGAGCATGCCCAATGGGATGGAAACACTAGTAGAGGCTAAGGTAGCTAGCAACCCAGAGCCTACTTCTTGATACTGTAACTTCCTTGGCTGACCTTGGGCAAGTGGTTGTGCACCAAGGTCGGTAGCGGGTCGTCCAAAGGTGTTAGGGACAATTGTTGAGGACAAGGGAAGTATGCTATTGATGCCATGTGGTTGCAAATTATCCTTGGCTTCTTCAGCCCTAATCTCAGCTTGAGCCTCTTCCACCCAATTCTTTACTTTGCTAATCAACTTAAGTTGATGCTCAGGATCGGGGTATTCACCTACTTTGGCTGAAGCAACCATTTCTATGTGTGGAGCAGACGTGGCTTGCTCAGCACTCGAGGCAACTGCGGGAACTGAAGTCACCCCGTCACTCTTGAGTTTGAGAGCAGCACACTTAGTTTTCTTCTTTGCATTCTTCTTTCCAATGATAGAGCCAGTAGCTAGAGATGGGCCAGGGATACTGACACCACCCTGCTTAGCTTGTGCTCGAGTAATGGCATTAATCGGAATGGGAATCACATCCTCATCTTTCAGCATTTCTACTGCAAAGAGAGTCAAGGGAACAGTGGGAACAATAGCTTTGCTAGAGCTAGCTTTCCGCTTCGGGCAATCGGAATACATGTGAGTGATTCCACACTCAGGACACCTTTGATCAGATTCGTTCTCCTTTGATTGTTCTTGTTTTTGTGAGCAACGTGTGGATATGTGACCAGGTTGGCCACAAGTTTAGAAGGCAAGAGTCTCGCGGGGTTGTATCAAGCCGCGCCCTCGACCCCGTCCCAACATCATGATCGGGATTGGTCTATAGTCCATGAGCACCACATTTCCTTCTTCGTCATAAGAGACAAATGGGTTGGTATAATCATCGTCCTCAACGGGCTCTTCAACATAGTGGACAGGGGGATCACTAGGTGGGTGAGTTATGATAGGGCCCAGAGGCCGTGGGATGCCGTATGGGTTAATGTCAGCTTGAGGAGCTACAGGTCTATGGTCAGCAGGAGCAGGAAGAGCTATCTGCTGAGGTCTGGGGTATGGAAACCCACGATTTGCGTAGGGTGCAGCATAGGGAAGCCACCTAGGTGCTCTACAAGTAGAAGCTTCGTGACCAAACCGCCCACAATTTGTGTAGGTCCTACTCTGTCGAGAGCATTCGAATGGCAAGTGATCCCCACCGCAATGTATGCACTGCACGTTTTGTCGGTATGGTCGAGGCTGCCTGAATGAGTCGATCATTTTTAAGAGCTCTTGCTATTGTTTCATCACATCAGCCATGAGATGCTGAGTCTGGGTGTTTCCTATCTCAAGTTTGCCTCTACTAGATTGGGATTCAGATTCTAGGCTTTTTCCTTTCTTGTCGCGACTTCTCTCCTTGTGTAGGTCTTCTATGCGGATTGCTTCATCTAAGACTCCATTGAGATTTGCTCGATCTAGCACGGAATTGCTAGCCAGTGCCTCATAGATCTTTTCATCACGGATACCCTTGATGAAAGCCTTCGTGACTGGTTTAGCAGGCTAGTTTTTCAGCTAGTGGGATTCTCTTGTAGAGGCCTTTTAATCGAGACACATAGTCTCTCATGCTCTCTTTGTTGTGTTGTTCAATATTCATGAGTCGGACAATTAAATTGTCCCCATAGCCTGCCTCGGCAAATCGCTTTATGAAGAGATACTTAAGAGCTGTGAAGGAAGCCTTCTCAGCTGGATCGAGGCCAGTAAACCAAGTACGACCCTTCTCACCCATGCAAAGCCCAAAATGCTTGAGCCTGCTTGGTATCTCCTATAAGGTTATTGGCCTCGCAAACTTGCTCAAATTGCTCTATGAAGCTGTATGGGTCGTCGCCAGCACGATACTTATCAATTTTCTTGGCCACTAGGGGAACTTTGGCTTGGTCTTGTTGGGCAGCTGTATTACCCATCCCAGTAAGCAGTGTTTGAGCCATGTGAGCTCCCATAGTGAGCAAGTCGGTATGATCAAAGAGCATGTGTTGGACGAGGTCCATTAAAGCATTAGTGGATGATCCTGATGTTCCAGCATTCAGCAACATGTGCTTGATCCCATCCAGTTCGGTTTTCATGTTCAAAAGTTCTTGCTTTGTGTCCATGGTGTGTTCAAGGATCTTGCTAAAAGTACTAGTTCCTTGGTCTTTGAGGATCATGAGTTTTTCCTCAAGGTCTGCTCGGGAAAGTCGAGCACGATCAAAGCGTGCAGCTATTTGGTAGCTATCCAAGGACTCTCGGACATCTTGTGGAAGAGAGTCCAAAAATGTTGCTTCATCCATTGTGAAGGTTGTTGGGACAGTAAGAGTCTCGGGGCTAGAGCTCCGCTCCCTAGGAGGAGAGAGGATCACCTTGCCGTTTCGCAAGTGCATACAACTAAATCAATGAGAGGTTATCCTAGGTCTTAGCAATGGTCCTCAGTGAATGATGGTTCAAATGTTTCAGAACGTCCGAATTGGTTGTTTTGTTGAGTTGTTGAGTGGGAGTGAAAAGTACCTAAAGGGTTCTCTCAATATTGGTCAAATACACACATTCTCTTCATCGTTTCCATTTTTAAAGAAAAACACACGAAGTATGAAATCAAGCTTTCTTCCTTTCAAATACAATGTGCATGGGGACAAGCAATTCCGCCAAGTATCACAACCAGGTCATGATGACAATATTCCAAGTAAGGACGGAACTTGATACCAATACTTAAAGCAAGAGGTTCAAATTTAGAATGTGAGTAAAACAAGTAGGAGTGAAGCTTAAGGCATAGGTTAAGAGACTATGGGTGGGAATGTCAATGAGAGTTAAGAGAGGATGAGTGAGTAGGGATGAGTGAGAATGAGTGTGGAGAAGTAAGTGGGGGATTAGTGATGAGAGGAGTATGAGTGAGAGATGAGTGTGGAGAAGTAAGTGGGGGATTAGTGAGAGAGGATTATGAGTGAGGGGTGATTGGTGCAAGTGATAATTAGGGTTTGTGAGGGATTAGGGTTGGGGTGGTACTAGTGAGTGATAAGAGGTGGTGCGAGTGAATAAGGTGCTAGGTGGGTGCGAATGAGGTGGTGCGAATGAGTATGATCTAGGTGGTGCGAATGAGGTGGTACGAATGAGTATGACCTAGGTGGTGCGAATGAGGTGGTGCGAATGCGAATGAGGTGGTGCGAATGAGTGTGACCTAGGTGGTGCGAATGAGTGTGACCTAGGTGGTGCAAATTGTAAAATATTACACGGCGCAGCGAACAGAATCTGAGAAAGAGATAGAGAGTACACAACAGATAAGAGGAGAATCAGTAAAATTCTTTAACTCCAAACAACTGATACAAAGATGGCTCTGTCCACCCGTGCGCTTCCACTGTGTGAAGCTTAGATGGCGATCTAGACAGAAGATAGGTGAAGAGCTTAAGGCTAGCTGGAACAACAACTCTGACTGGGTGAAAGATGAGTGTCAGATGGCTGCGAAGGGGTTTAGCTTTTATAGCCCGCGAAGGTCGTTAGGTCGGCCTGCTGACCGACCTACCATATGAGCCTCCACTAGTCGGCCAGGGAATATTCCAGGGAATATTCCCTTTACCATCGGGCCGGGGGCGCTGCCCCCGGACCCCCGCCAGGGGGGCCGCTGGCCCCCCTGGGACCCCCCAGCCAGGGGCCGCTTCCGCGGCCCCCGGACCCCACAATAGGGGCCCCTTTTAACTCCCTTACCACGCAACTCAATGCAATGTGCCTCGAGTTGCTACCAGCTTAACCACTCCGTCTAACCCAAAGATTAGACCCACAACAGTCACCTTTTTTTTGCCATCCGATCACATAGACCTCATCTGATATACAAGTCAGGACTCAACCAATGTCCGGGCTCACATTTGGCTTCTCCTCATAATGGGGGCCTTACAACTTTGAGCACCATGGATCATTGGTAGCACCTAATGAGGGTGGTGCATTGATCATATCTAACACCCCCCCTCAATGTCCACCCATAGGTGAACTATCTCCTCGGCCCAATGCCGAGTCTCTGAAGATGAACTTGAAGCAGATCCTTCGTAAGTGCTTTGGTGAAGATATCTGCTCCATTCTCCTCTGTTGGACAGTAGACCAATTCCACTATCCCATCCTCCATCAAATCACGCACATAGTGATACTGGATCTCTATATGTTTGGTGCGTGCATGAAACACTGGATTTTTGGCAATGGCGATGCAACTCTGATTGTCACATCTCAGCACAGTTGGTTCTTCATCCTGCACTCCCATATGCCATAGAATCCTTCTCAACCATACGGCCTCACATGCAGCAAAACAAGCTGCCTTGTACTCTGCTTCGGTAGAAGACAATGCCACTGTTGGTTGCTTCTTACTAATCCAAGAGAAAATTCCTGAACCCAAAGAGAAACAATAACCAGAAACTGACTTCCTGGAATCAATGTCTCCTGCCCAATCTGAGTCACAGTTCCCCACAAGAGAAGTTCCGAAACTGTATGTGATACCATAGTCAAGAGTTTTCTTCAAGTATCTGAGCACCCGCATCCCAGCCTTCCAATGACTCTCATGAGGTTTGTTTGAGAACCTGCTCAAAACACCAACAGCAAAACTGATATCTGGTCTGGTGTTACACAAGTAGATTAGACTGCCGACCAACCTCCTATACCTCCCAATGTCTGCTAGTGCTGATGTATCCTCAACGGATAACTTTACATTCACCTCCATAGGTGTAGCTATCTCCTTGCACTCGGTCATGCCAAATGCCTTCAAGATCTCCCATGCATACTTCTTCTGAGAGATGAAGATCTTTCCTGGCTCTTGCCAGACTTCAATCCCCAAACAATAGTGCAGCAAGCCCAAGTCTGTCATTTCAAACTCAAAACTCAAAGCCTTTCGAGTTTGGTTGATCATATCTTCATAGTCACCTGTAATAAGAAGGTCGTCCACATATAGGACAATCACTACAGACTTTTTACCATCCCTGTAAACATACAAGTTAGCATCTGAGGCACATCTTTTGAAGTTTAGGTTTAAAAAGAACCTATCTATCCGCTGGTACCATGCTCTGGGGGCTTGTTTCAGCCCATACAATGCCTTCTTCAGTTTACACACTTTGTTCTCAGAATGGGGGGCCTCAAACCCTGGTGGCTGAGCCACGTACACCTCCTCCTTGAGGTCACCATTTAAGAACGCTGACTTAACATCCATTTGGTACACTGGCCACTTCTTGTGGGCAGCCACTGCAAGTACCGTGCGAATAGTGGTCATTCTGGCAGTTGGGGCAAATGACTCTTGAAAATCAAACCCTTCAACTTGTGAAAATCCTTGGGCAACCAGTCTAGCTTTGTACTTTTCTAAGGTACCATCAGCCTTGTACTTTACCTTCCAGATCCACTTGGTGCCAATAATCTTCCGCTTTGCTGGCCGATCCACTAGCTCCCAAGTGTCATTCTTCATTATGCTGTCATACTCCGCCTGCATAGCAGCCTTCCATGATGGATCTGCAAGTGCTTCTTCTAAGTCAGTTGGCTCCTTTACTTCTCTCATAATCTCAACCATCAAGGCCATGTTGACTATGTGAGCAGAAGCCCTCCTTTGCTCCTCTATTCTCTGAGACCTCCTTGGTCCGTCTGCCTTCTCCTCAACAGATGCAGGCATAGGATTATTGTGGTCATAGAGCTGCTTCACCCAGCGCGGCAATGGCTTTTCCGGTGGGGTGATGTCAGGTTGGTGAACTTTTTCCTCATCATCTGAAGATGATGCTTCCTCCTCCTTAAGGATAGGGATAGCTCTCGGGACAGGTTCATAGTGGACTACTTCTTCGCTTGATGATAAAGTGGAAGACCTTGCCTTCTCCTCCTCCACTGTATGCGGCTCCTCCTTGAACACCACATCACGGCTCGCGATGATCTTCTTTGCCTCTTGGTCATATAACTTGTAAGCCTTCTGCTCATCACTATAACCCAAGAAGATACATTTTCTGCTTTTTGGTTGTAACTTGTTTCTCTTCTCATCTGGAACATGTGCATAACATTCACATCCAAAAATTCTGAAATGTGAAACAGATGGTTTCTTACCAGTGTAAGAGCCTCATGAGGTGTTTTTCCCTTGAGAGCCTTTGTGTAGCTCCGATTTAGAATGTAGACTGCAGTATTAACAGCTTGGCCCAAAAATGGTTAGGCAATCCCTTGCCCTTTAGCATGCATCTTGCCATCTCCACAATGGTACGATTGCTGCGTTCCACAACACCATTCTGCTGAGGTGTGTGAGGCGTCGTCAATTGACGCTTGATCCCTTTGCTCTTGCAAAAGCCTTCAAACTCCTTTGAGTTGAACTCACCACCACCATCTGTTCTAAATTTCTCACACTTTTCCCTGTTTCATTCTCAACAAGTATTAGCCATTCTTTAAACTTACCAAAAGCTTGAGCCTTATCACGAAGGAAGTACACCCACATCTTCCTACTGTAGTCATCGACAATCAACATAAAATAAGAAGATCCCCCCAAGGCCTGTGTAGGCATCTTACCACACAAGTCAGCATGCACCAACTCTAGAGGAGCATGTGCTCTATTCTTGCTTTCTTGTGGAAATGCCTTTCTCTGTTGCTTGCCCATCATACAAGCTTCACATGGTTCCTTCAATTCAGCTATTGTAGGTAGGTGAGCAACCATACCTTGCTTTTGCATCTCCTTCAATACTGCAAATCCGATGTGTCCAAACCTTTCATGCCAAAGCTTACTTGTGCCCACTCCAGCGGTGGCTGTAAGAGCACTTAGCTCATACAGGTTGTTCCTCCTTTCTCCTTTGCCAACAATTGTGCCAGCACTATCAATAATTTCTGCACCTGTCTTCTTGAACCTTACTTCATGACCAAGATCAGTTATGGCAGCAACTGATAAGAGATTTCTTCTGATTTCGGGAACATACAACACATTTGAAAGCTTTTTGACTTCACCATTTGCAGCAACAAAAGAAATAGTACCTGTGCCCGCAGCAGGGCATTTAGCATCATTTCCAACCGTCACAGTGATGGATTCTTGTAGAGGCTGCATAGAACTGTATAGACCTTTCTTGTTGGTCATGTGACGGGAGGCCCCACTATCCAACACCCAAGAGTCAGTGGTAGATTCTTCTTGCGCCGAGGAGCACACTTCCTCAATGGTCGCCATGAATAATTCCAACTCTGCTTCAGCCGTATTGGCTGTCTCTTTCCCTTTACTTTTAAGGGTACCATTCTTTTCATCTGCCTTCTTGACACGACAATCTGCAATTGCATGTCCTTTCTTCTTACAGTAGAAGCACTCTCCTTGAAACTTCTTCTTGCCGCCCTTCTTCTTTTTGTCACCATCATTTTTGGTGGAGGAAACACCTTTGCCTTTTGCATTGGCAGAGAATGCAGCATCTCCATTGTTGCTTCCTTCTCGGGCTTTCAGCCTCAACTCCTCCTCCATTAATAATGCACAAAACTCCTCAAAAGTCAAAGCTTGAGGTCTCACCTGAGTATTAAGGGCAGTTACTAGTCCATCAAACTTTTGTGGACAAATCCGAAGACACCTCCGAGCTAGCTCTTCGCTAGTCTTTTGTATCCCAGCGCCAGCCATCTGGTCGCGCAGATTCTTAATCCGAGTGATGAATGCTTCAACCGTCTCTCCTTCAGCAAACTTCTCCGCTGCTAGTTGATTCTCCAAGTTTTGAATCCTTGTTTGGTTTCGTGTTTCATACTGACTCCTTAGTACATTCCAAGCCTCTGACGCTTTGGTTGTATGCTGAATCAGAGTCAAAACACTGTCAGAACAGCTTGTAACTAAGGCACACAATGCATCTGCATTCCTTCGTTTCCAAGCTCGTAGAAGATCTGCATTCGGAGGAATCATCACACTAGGATTTGATGGGTCGGGGGTAGGCTGTGGTTCTGCGTCAGTCCCCAGCACAGTCTCCAGAAGCTCATAAGAATCAAGGATAGTAGTAATTTTGAACTTCCACAAGGTGTAGTTTGTACCATCTAACTTGCCTTCGCTGAAGGTTGGTGGACGAATCCTCAGTGTTTGAATAGCCGGTACAGCAGCACCACCTCCTGCACCGCTTCCTGATGCGCCAGAACTGCTTCCCGGAGTCGACATCGTTTCTCTTTGCTGTTGAAGCCTTTGCCTCTTGCACTCTCTCCGATCTCTAGAGCCCCCTGGGCTCTGATACCATGTAAAATATTACACGGCGCAGCGAACAGAATCTGAGAAAGAGATAGAGAGTACACAACAGATAAGAGGAGAATCAGTAAAATTCTTTAACTCCAAACAACTGATACAAAGATGGCTCTGTCCACCCGTGCGCTTCCACTGTGTGAAGCTTAGATGGCGATCTAGACAGAAGATAGGTGAAGAGCTTAAGGCTAGCTGGAACAACAACTCTGACTGGGTGAAAGATGAGTGTCAGATGGCTGCGAAGGGGTTTAGCTTTTATAGCCCGCGAAGGTCGTTAGGTCGGCCTGCTGACCGACCTACCATATGAGCCTCCACTAGTCGGCCAGGGAATATTCCAGGGAATATTCCCTTTACCATCGGGCCGGGGGCGCTGCCCCCGGACCCCCGCCAGGGGGGCCGCTGGCCCCCCTGGGACCCCCCAGCCAGGGGCCGCTTCCGCGGCCCCCGGACCCCACAATAGGGGCCCCTTTTAACTCCCTTACCACGCAACTCAATGCAATGTGCCTCGAGTTGCTACCAGCTTAACCACTCCGTCTAACCCAAAGATTAGACCCACAACAGTCACCTTTTTTTTGCCATCCGATCACATAGACCTCATCTGATATACAAGTCAGGACTCAACCAATGTCCGGGCTCACATTTGGCTTCTCCTCATAATGGGGGCCTTACAACTTTGAGCACCATGGATCATTGGTAGCACCTAATGAGGGTGGTGCATTGATCATATCTAACAAATGAGGTGGTGCGAATGAGTATGACCTAGGTGGTGCGAATGAGGTGGGGCGAATGACCTAGGTGGTGCGAATGAGTATGATCTAGGTGGTGCGAATGAGGTGGTACGAATGAGTATGACCTAGCGAATGAGTATGACCTAGGTGGTGCGAATGAGGTGGTGCGAATGCGAATGAGGTGGTGCGAATGACCTAGCGAATGAGTATGACCTAGAATGAGGTGGTGCGAATGATTGTGACCTAGGTGGTGCGGATGCGAATGACCTAGGTGGTGCGAATGCGTGTGACCTAGGTGGTGCGAATGAGGTGGTGCGAATGCGAACGAGGTGGTGTGAATGAGTGTGACCTAGGTGGTGCAAATGAGGTGGTACGAATGAGTATGACCTAGGTGGTGTGAATGAGGTGGTGCGAATGAGTATGACCTAGGTGGTGCGAATGAGTGTGACCTAGGTGGTGCAAATGAGGTGGTGTGAATGAGTATGACCTAGGTGGTGCAAATGAGTGTGACCTAGGTGGTGCGAATGAGGTGGTTCGAATGCGAATGACCTAGGTGGTGCGAATAAGTGTGACCTAGGTGGTGCGAATGCGAATGAGGTGGTGCGAATGAGTATGACCTAGGTGGTGAGAATGAGGTGGTGCGAATGCGAATGACCTAGGTGGTGCGAATGAGGTGGTGTGAATGAGTGTGACCTAGGTGGTGCGAATGAGGTGGTGCGAATGAGTATGACCTAGGTGGTGCGAATGCATATGACCTAGTGCAAATGAGGTGGTGCGAGTTGTAAGATTGTGCAAACCCTAGGCGGTTCAAGGATTGTGGTGCGAGTTGATGTGTTAGAGCAAGGGTGAGAAAAAAAAAGGAGAAAAAATATATATATATATATCTCTTTCCTATTCCCCTACCGACCCTTCTGGCCGACTTCCCTACTTATTCTCGTTAATCCGCTTCTCCTTCTCAACTCCTTCCATTTCCCTTCTCTCCTAGTCTTCTTCCTCAACTTCTCATATTCTCCTACGCTTCCTCTTCTTCGTACTCTTATCTTCTTCTATCCCCTTCTTCTTATTCTTCTTATTCACCTTCTTCCCCTCTTTCTTCCGCTTCTCCTTCTCAACTGCTTCCACTTCCCTTCTCTCCTAGTCTTCTTCCTCAACTTCTCATATTCTCCTACGCTTCCTCTTCTTCGTACTCTTATCTTCTTCTATCCCCTTCTTCTTATTCTTCTTATTCACCTTCTTCCCTTCTTTCTTCCACTTCTCTTATTCATCTTCCTCACTCCTTTTTACTTTCTTCTTCTCTTGTTTTTCTATCCTCCTCTTCTTCTTCTTCTTCTATCGTTCTTCTATCTCAATCCTTGCATCTTCTTCTTCTTCTTCTTGTATTCTTCTTCTCTTCTTCTTACTCTTCTTCTTCTAGCTCTCTTCCTCACTACCTCTTGCCCTTCCTTTTTCTCTATTTCACCCTTTTTTTTCATCTATCTCTTATTCTTCCCAACCATCTTCTATCTACTTCTTCTTGGCCTTCTTTGCTTTCTCCTTCCTCTACCTCACAAGCCAAGAACTTTAGAAGACGAGTACAAAGGCAAGCAGTATATTTGGTTAGATCTCAACCATAAACACGTATGTAACCAATGACAAAAGCAAGAACGATGAACCCTCATCTCCCAACGTTCCCACACAAGATGTCCAACAACAAGAAGAGCGCTTTGAGTTTTGAGTTTTGAGTTTTGTGTTTTCTTGTGTTTTTGTGTTTTTGAGTTTATGGTTTGTGTTTTCTTCTATTCTACCCTATTCCAATCTCAATCCAACAAACCCGTTCCTTCCAATTTGGCCCTTCCTAACCTAGCTGCATCGGTTTCGGAAGCTAGCCACAAACGCGGACGATTGGAACCACATCGATCCTATCCACGCCCATGCACAAGCCTCCTATTCCGCCACACGGTGGGAGTGTGAGAACCTCGGTGGTTGCACCATTCTAGGTCCCGGCAACGGAACCAAAATGTTGAGGCAAACACACCAACAGTTGGGACTTTGGACGGACTTCTATTCTTTCAGAAGCTACAACTCACGTTGGCGACAATCTCTCACCTTGTCTCTCACGCTCCGCTCTAACTAACCAAGCATCTCCTCTCCAACCCAAGGAAGCAAGAACACAAGACTAGCTCGAGTTGTAGTGAACTCACCTAACTTACCTTTCGAAGGCTCGAAGATAGTTCTACGACCATGATCAACACGATCCGATGCCGTCGCTCCTTCGCATCCACCACCAAGTACACCAACGAGTCGAAATAGTAGAGACGACGAGAAAAGCAAGAAGACGACGAAGAGCTTCACCTTCCCTCAATCCCTCTCTCAACACACCTCCCACTCTCTCCCTCTCAGTCACTCTCAACACAATGGAAGCAAGATGATAGAATAGAAAGATTGAATGGTTGCACTAACAGAGCTTCCGCAGCATGAATGTGCCAAAAGGGGTGAATACAACTCAGACCTCCTACCCTTATATAGACATAGAATTAGGGTTAGGGTTTGCGCCCCTTTTGCGTTTAGGGTTTCCACAACTGTGAATTAGGGTTTGCACCCTCTTTGGGCATCCTACCCACATAGTGGGCTCTAGGCCGGTCAATCCTTGAAACATGCTTGAACCTTAGCCTAAATAGACCAAGCCTACAATATTCTAATCACAATTACATGTGCGCAACCCACGCAACACATGCGGGTGCGACAAATACAACTACGGGTGATAAATACAATGTGCACGGGAGTGAGCCCGGGGCTCTCACAAAATAATACAACCATGATAGTCTGATGATGTCCATGAGTAAAAAGTAATACACAAGTGCCCAAAGTAATACAATGAAGCTCCACAAAATAGTAATCCACCAAAAAATAGTATCCAACACTTGCGCTTTATGTAGCCTTCTCAAAATACCATTAACAACTATACCGAATCATCCAACGCCTTCCAGATAGGTGCAAGTCACTACAAGGGAATGCCAGACATGCCTGGAACCATTGTGGTGCTGGAATCGAATGGCACTTCAAGGATCTATGCCCCTATTTCCCTGTTTTAGCTTGTTATACAGCAACAGAGAACCCTACTATTTGTTTCTTTTTCTTTGTTTTTTCCTATCCTAAATGCATCCAAATCACAAAATAAATACCTACACTACTCCATCTCATAACAAAAATCTCAAAAAATAAAAAAAACCTACTTGTCAAGGAGATCGAATACCATCTTCAACCCCCTCACTTCCTACCTATCTCAAGCACCGGTTCGGGGGAAACCCCTTACTTTGATGCTCGATTCGAAGCGCGCAAGCACTCAAGGCTTGAATCCGTTGGTCTTGGCAACGGAACCAAAATGTGGGAGCTTTCGCTCAACCGCCAAGACCCACGGACCGCTTATTGTTTCAAGCGTTCTAAGCCGAGCACTAATGGCTACCTCTCACATAACCGACGTGCCATCCATATCTACGGGTGTAGTGAGCTTACCTCCGTGCCGTTCGAGTTACCTCCTCTCTCGCGCACTCTGATAGCTCCACGATCCAAGTGTAAGCTTCAAGCAAGCTCCATCCCCAAGCTCCACGCTCCAAGCTCCATTGCTGCGAGCAAGACAAGAGAAGAGAAGAGAAGAGAAGAAGAGAGGAGAAGATGGAGAGCTTCTCCTCCCCGGTCCCTCACCCTCACACACTCATTCCCTCACACTCTCACACTCCCTCTCTCAAGCACAAGCTCAAGCAAGCAAGAAAAATAATAAGAAGAAGAAGAGGAGAGCTACTTTTGGCCACACACAAGAATGAGCTTCTCATTCACTTTTCAACTTTATATATAAAACCCTAAATCCCTTTTGGGCGGTCATCCCCTTTTCCCCTTTTTACATGGCTGGTCGTAGCCTAGGCCCTTTTTCCCATTGTCCTTCTATCTTCCTAGCTTCCTTTCCACTGCCCGTCTACATTTACAAATTGCACGGTTGAGAGCCTGGCGCTCCTTGAATTAAACCATGATGCGCTTGCGCTCTTTTACAAAAGTTTTGACTTCCGCTTTTCCTTATGCTCCTTTCTCCCTTATTTAGGAATCTTCTCCTTGCGCGTCTTTGTCCTCCGTTTCTCTTTGCCTTGGCCTTTGTCTTTGTCTTCTGCTTTAGCTTTTCTAGATTTTCCACCTTCGTTCGTTTGAGGGTTAACAGTCATGCATAAACTTCATTCATCAAAGTTGTATCTAGAGAAGGTTGCATATCATATTAAAGCCTGAAATTAATTTGTGTTAAACAAAAGGTTGTAGGCATAGCTCCTTGATATAAATCTTTGTAGGTTTTATGCAAGTTATTCTCCAAATTGTCATTCTTCATGACTTTAGCAATAAAAGAAAGGGTTATTGCAAACCTTATAGTGCATAGAAGTAATGAATCACATATTTGCACGTAATGTGATGTCTTGCAACTATTTACACCCTTAGAACAAATTTAGCATCTCTAAGAAGAGATCGTTTCTTTTCGCAAGACAAGTAGATTGATTTGGTAGATCATTTGTGATGTTATAACCCTCAAGGGATATGCAAAAGCATAACTAGTCGATACGATGAACACTCCAAAGTGCTAGCTAGGATTTAACACGTTAGAAATTCTGCCTAGTATCACACTTGGATGCCAAGTCGAGACCTTCAAACCCAAAGGTCCTACCCACATCCACGGAATGTTTGGGTTAATTGGACAGCCATACAATAACGCGATCTAGGGTTTTACCCTAAGGATCGATCAACCTAATACTAAACTTCCGATTAAGTTTAGAATCCCTAGGACCAAAAGTTTTTTGCCTAGTAAGGTTAGGGATTGGGTTGGGTAAGAAGACACCCCAAACCCTACATCTTGACTAGACATATTTCTTGATCAAGAAACGTCATTGATGGGAGATTGATTCCCACAAGCTAGATGCAACTTCTATGCAACAAGTTGCAACGTCGCATGGTTGTGTTAAATCACAAAGTAGAGTTGCCACTCCTTAGAATAAGGTTGGCAGGTTCTAGAGCAAGTCTAACTTGCAAGAGGATGAGTAGTCATCATGTTACATTACCCTTCTTGAGCTGATTTGCCAAGTTAGGGAAAGTTATGTATTGCCTAGCAAGAAATTGACCAATCAAGTTGGCGATGAGCTTGCCTAGGATTTACTATCTTAACTTAAGGAACCTAAGGTGTTGGTTAATTTGGGTTAACAGGGTATAACCCTAACCCAAGGATACAAGAGTACACAAGCAATGAAACCCTTGGGATCTTGCCAAGTCACAATTGATCTTGGATTGGATGCTGGATGCATTCGGAGAAGAGGATTCACACCTTAGCAGTTGGCCAAATAAAAAGACCACTGCATTGTTTGTGTTTGTACAGTTTAGGAGCACTATTTATATTACTTTGTTCAAAGAATTAAATATGAAAAAATAATTAATGCTTTAGGTTGAAGGCCTGGAGGGAGAGGCAGCATCAGTTACCCCCGATTGATTGCTTGACCCTAACCAAGGGGGTTGTTAGCCATGCCGGGAACGTGGACCAAACCCGCCGCGAGAGGTCTCTCCGTTGGGCACTACTTGGAGCAGGAGGATGCTTGGGTGCCAGAGGGGGCTCTAGTCGTAAATCCCTTGCCTTTCGGGTCCTGCACAAGAGGCCGACGTGACTCAGGATTGGATCTCGAGGCCCGCATACTAGTCTACGGGCAGAATCTTGGATTAGTAATCCTTGAGGATTGCTGGATTGCCTTCGGGCGGATTATGGATTGCCTTCGGGTAGATTATGGATTAGCCTACAGGCTGGATTATAAGATGTATTCCAAAGACAAATAAGATCAATTGTTGTAAAGGAACTTGTTTGACATTGTTTTTCTATGTCAGTGCTAAGATTACGTGAAGGAACCAGTGACTAAAAGGCTAATTAAGGAAGCTTTTTTTTTTGCGTGTTAAATTAAATGTGATAGGTAATTAGATAACTAAAGCAACCTTGAGGAAAGTGCAATGGATGTGGCCATGGGTCCGTCCGACAGCAAGGAACGATGACTTAGAATCTAGGGTATTAGAGTCCCAATTTATACTATTTTAGGGAAACAGAATGGGACTATGCCTTATGGGCAGAGAGGTCGAGCTTTGCATCCCTCTTGTTTCCCATTCTCCTTGAACCAAGTGTAGCATGAATCCGCTTCGACCTTGACATTTCTACATAAAGTAGTTCCCCTGGGGTTCGACGCTAGCTGCCGTTCTAGGAATTTGACCACTAGAAGAACCCTGATTTAGGTCGGTCCTAAGTGGGAAGGGCCGGAATGCTTCCGCTTCATCGCAGACTTGAGAGGACCTAGATCACAAACCCCGTAACATTCCATGGGAGTGGCGGGTGGCACTTTCTAGACTCTCTTCCCGATGGGCTGCTAAGACGTGTCCTGCAAGCGAACAGGTGGACATGTTATAATTCTCAATGTCGTTGTGCCAAAGCACCTTATTCTCAACTTAAAAATAGGCTATTATTTTTATATCACCACATAAAATAATAAGGTTTTTGCCAAAATTCTATATAAAATGCTAGCTTTTGCATTAAATGGTATGAGAACTACTTGTTAGATTGTATGGACAACATCCATATACAAAATAAGTACATAAAATATTTACTTCAAGATTTACGCTTACACGAAATGACAACTTTCATCTAGAGAGCATATTAGTACATGCATAAATAGTTAAGTGTTGCCTATGACTTGTAGTTAGATTAATCCAAATTATAATCCATATAATTATTATGAAAATAATTATAGGTGGATATTGCATGAAACAAGTAAAGGACTATATGTGCATTCAAGATTAGTTAAATAAAATAACTTGATATATCTATTGTCAAACGCGGCAAGGTTAAGTATTGATTAACGATTGTGAAAATCTATTTAAAAGCCTTGTAAATCATCTCATCACCATATTTTTTTCTAGAAATTTTGCTATTTCTTAGGATAGATCAATGAAGATATTGTATGAAATCTAAAAATATGAAGAACAATATAGACCCTCCTAGTTTATTGTATTACCTACAAACTTCGAAAAATTGAAATAGAAGGATATCGCATATTCTTCATAAATAGTTTGTGCAATGGTATCACTTACGTTGGGTAAGTTAGCCTTGAATGGGAAATTCATGCCTTGCTTAACAAACTTGAAAGAAATGTGTTCAACATTTATTTATGGGGAGGAGAATCCTCATTAGATTATAAGGTTGCCTTAGGTTAAGGTCTACCTTGTCTATGTGAAGTTGTGAGCTGCACGATGGTGTGATTGTCATTGCATCATTATATGTTTGAAAGGATTGTTTGTGTTTGGTAGAATCTACATCTTTGATTAAAGAACATTGACAAACATAAAAGGAAAGATTGTGCTAAGCTACCCCCAAGCTAGCTATGAGACCCTACTCCAAGGGGTCATGGTTATTACTTCGAGAGCTTAGACCGGCTCCATAGTGAAAAGGTCTGTCTATAGGGATAGCCTCAAGCAATAGGAAATGTCGATGCCAAAGGGAGCGTTGGCCATAAATTCCGCATTACTCCTAGAATTTGACAAGCCCCTCCGTGACCTAGGATGGGACACTGGAATCCTAGTACTAATTACAAGGGTGGAATCTTGGTGGGCAAAATACCCTTGTGGAATTTTGTATATCTTTGGTAGGATTGAAAAGATAAAAATTGTAATAAAATTGTAATATAATAAAGGAATTTGTTTTATTAAAGGTTTGTTTGAATTGTATGTGTGTCTGTGAGATAAATTAGATCAAGAAACCTATGATTTAAAGTACTAATTAAGGAAGCTAGTTGTATATGTTTCAATAAATTTATTGTATGTAATTTTAAAAAAACTAAAGATGATACCGTTATTAAAGGATTGAAGTACCACACTCCCCTTTGTCTCACATTCTCTTTGATGGATTTGTCCAATGGATTTTACCTTTTGGGAAAGAGGATTGACGTACCACACTCCCCTTTGTCTCACATTCTCTTTGAACCAAGTGCAATGGCAAGTCAGCTTCAATTTGAGTAATCTTGAAGGAAGTGGGAACTCAAAATTACTGACATTAGTTGACTGTTCGAAGACTTGACTAATTTTAAGAACCTAGAAATCTAGGTTGATCCTAGTGGGTTCGAACATGGAACTCTTTTGTCCCGATGTAGACTAAGTAGGGTCTAAGTGGCAAACCCCCATGATACTCCAAGAGAGCGGCGAGTGGTGTCATTTGGAAAACCTACTAATGGACTACAAAAAGGTGTGCCTTGGAACAAGCCTGGCGGACATCTCACAATTGGTATCAAAGTGCACGTTAGTGTAGAATACGACATAAGCTTTAAAAAGAATTTCTTCAATTGTAAATACAGGCTATGACATGTATTCTTCTATTTGTTAATGTATGTTTTTGAATTATGGAAAAGTAACGAATCTTGGAAACAAATATTGATCTTCCAAGTAATATTTATGTCAGCAATGCATTCATCCAGTCTTGCCTAGAGGAATTAGATGATGCAAATATTAGATTAGTTGTACAACCCCTCACATGTATATCGTCAAAGGCGATGGATGATTAACTGAGGATATTGATATATCGATGCAAGCCATCTAGCTTATCTTTAGAATAATATGAAAAGGGTGAAATGGATGGAAGATCTTAAAGTTATCAAGATCTATCTATTTTATGAAGCCAATGTAAGCTCAACCCTATATACTAGAGGCAAGAAGATCAAACTAAACTAGTATATCTATAAGGAAGTTACAAAGATCTTTCCAGCTGACAGAGTAGAAGTTGTAGATCACTCTAGCCACTACAAGTAAAAAAAGGATGTATTTTTTTATCTCCCCCAAAAATATAGATTCCTAGATATCTACTCTCAGAATCCAAGTTACTTCATAAAGGATGTATCAGAATATCATGCTTAGATTGTAGTAGGAAATCCTTTTCTAATATATATATATATAAATAATATAATAATAAGATGAGTCTATGAGCTATCTACATAATGTATTTCTTGCCATTTTATTACCTTGTACATCCGTTTTAATAAAGATTGATTGATACTTTATCAATTAGAGAAATAATAGAACCCTACTTTTCCCTTGGAACCTTTGAAATTATAGTTTAACTTTAGCAATGGAAAAAGAGTTTTATTTGAAATTGTTTCAAAAAATTAAGAGTATATCAAACTCTAATATTAACATTATATAATTTTTTTAAAGTTTAACTTGTGAATTGTTAAAAATCTCCTAGAATCTTGCACCCACAATAACTCCCAACAATGCCCAAGAAAAAAAGAATATTTTGAAGCAAGTCAATTCTTCGGAATTTGACAAGAGAGGTAAGAATGTGGAAGCCGATATGACAATTTGGATTGAATCCATGGAAGATTATTTTACTTCTGCTAAAACTATCCTGGCCAACCAAGCCATGATCGCTAAGCTAAAATTAATTGGCGAAGCTCGCAAATCTGGTGGAAGTAGTAGTGTCGAGATCAAGGTGTCCTTGAAAATACCATTACTTGGGATTTTCTTAAAGAAGTTGTAAGAGAAAGGTATTTACCTCCAACTTATCACACTCTGAAAATGAATGAGTTCTTGAATTTGAAGCAAATGGGTTTGACCCTAGAGGCATATTATTCCAAGTTTGTTTCACTTCTTAAATATGCACCTTCCATGGATACTGCTCAATAAGTGTCCAAGTTCTACAATGGGCTAAATTCTCCTCTAAACACTTGTTTGGAATCAATGTACCCAATAGACCTCCAAGATGCTTTGATTCAAGCTGCTCCTATTGTGCGGAAAGTACAATCAAGGCCTAAAATAAATAATTTCTGGAGCTAAAACAAAGGAAGATTCAAAGTTCAAGTAAAAAGAACCCAATGTCAATTTCACCCAGGTCAGAAGAAAAAAAAATCCAATGCAATTGAAAATTTTGTTCCTACCCAGGGAAGCAAGGATGGTCTTAGGTGCTTCCATTGTAATGAGCCATGACATTTCAAGAGACACTGTCCAAATCTTGGTGGAAACCATCGATGATGCCAATTTTGATGTCAGGGTATAACTGTCCAAGGCCATGGTCAAATAGCCATGGCAAGAGGAAGAATGTCAAATATTACCCTTAAAGAGATTATTAAGGAGGAAGGGTCTACTATGGAAGAAGATATTGAAAAAGTGATTGTTCATATTGCATTCCACAAGAAGGGTCCAAATCGCCAATATTCAATAATATAGACTCTAGCTAGTCATCACCAAGGTAAATTGTTTAAAGTTTTGATTCACTGTGGAAGTACACACTCATTTATTTCACCCAAGTGTGCTAAGAAGTTAGGAATAGATATAGTAAATGCATCAAAATTGCTTTTGGAATTAGAAAATGGAAAGGAAGTACTTTCTAGACAACAAACTTCCAAGGTAGAGTTTAACCTAGGAGAAAACCTTTCAATTATGAGATTCAAGATAATGAACTTAGGAGCTTATGAGTATTTATTGGGAATGGATTGGCTAATTCCCAATGACATTCATATCCATTGTGGAAAAGCTCAAGTCACATTTCACGATTTGAATGGTGAAATAGCAACTACACAAGGTGAAATTGGAAAATTCTAAGGTTCAATTAGCAAAAGCTTCTTGAATTGTGAAGGGCCTAAAGAAAGGACTAGCTATTTACTTGAACAAGCTTCACAAGGCAAGTCAAGATGGTCAGATAGAAGAAGAACCATCCTGGTTAAAAGAATATGCTGACGTATTTCCTAAAGAGCTAACTAAGTTACCTCTAAAAAGAGAAGTCAATCAAACTTGTTCCAGGAGCCGCTCCACTTGCAAAAAAACCTTACAAAATGTCCATTCTTGAAGCCATTGAAATGAAAGAGTAACTCAAACAGCTGCTAGATCAAGGGTATATTTAGCCAAGCAGTTAACCATGGGGAGCCCTAGTATTTTTCTAGAAGAAGAAAGATGGAACTCACTATCTTTGTATCAACTACTGAGGGCTAAACCAGGTAACAGTGAAGAATACGTACCTAATCCCAAGGATAGACAAGCTTCTTGATTGTCTACAAGGAGCAAGGATATTTTCTAAGATCAATATTTGGTCAAGATATTATCATATCAAAATCAAGGATTAATATATTCCTAAAACCGCATGCAACACAAGATATGGGCATTTCGAATTCATTGTGATGTCATTCAGGTTGAGAAGTGCTCTAGCCACCTTCAACAGGTTAATGCAAGACATTTTCAAACCTCATCTCCATGATTTTGTTCTTATATTCTTTGATGGCATCCTAACTTATTCTAAGGAGGAAGAAGATCATGAACCGCATCTTTGCATTGTCCTAGAGATAATGAGAACACACGAGTTGTATGCCAAGAAGAATAAGTGTGCCTTATTCAAAAGGAAGATTGAATACTTGGGATTAATAGTGTCTACCAAAGGTATATCAGTAGATCGTTGCCAAGGTCAAGGATGTTCAAGATTGGCCACCCCCAACCTCTATCAAGGACAGTGAGAAGTTTTATAGGTCTAATAGGATGATATAGACTACTTATCAGAAACTATGCCCAAATTGTAGCACCTCTTATAGACCTACTCAAAAATCAAGTTGCTATTATGTAGATGCCAATTGAACAATCTAGCTTTGATCAACTAAAGCATAGTTTGATAAGTGCTTCTATCTTAAGGCTACCTAACTTAAACAAGGAATTTGAGTTTGTTGTACATGCCAACTTGCTTGCATTCGGATGCCTACTAATGCAGGAAAGTCATCGCATAGCTTACTCTTTGAGAAAATTGAAAGTTCACGAAAAGAGTCATGCTACTCCTCAGGTAAGTTACTCATGAATATATGTGCGCATCACGTGAGTTCAAAATGAGGTATTTTTAAAATACCATTTTTATACATTTTTTACATATAGATGGGTGTAATATAAAGGGGGGGTTATGTTTTATTCAAGAAAAATTCACAATAAGGATATTTATAAATAGGCCTTAAAGACACGTGATGTAGAGGATATATATATATAGTAACTTCCCCGAGTGCTACTCATGACCTAGAGTTATTAGTTATGATTCATGCTCTCAAATTATGGAAACATTGCTTGCTTGAAATAAGTTTTCCTTAATCACAGATCATAAAAGTCTTAAGTGGATTTTTACTCAGCCTGACCTTAATATGAGGCAACGATGGTGGATCAAAATTTTGCAAGAGTATGAATTTGAAATTAGGTTCAGACCTGGGAAAGAAAATGTAGTAGCAGATGCCCTTAATCGTTAAACCTTCATGAATTCTCTTATCACTTAAGAGCTATCTAGGGCAGAAACTCTAGCTACAATGGTATCAATGCCGACTAATCTATCGTTGATTTGACCAAGGATGAAGCAAATAAGGACCTAGATATCAACAATTATTTTGAGAAGTTCAAAATAAGGAACAATATTTCAAATTCAAGACCAATTATCACAAATTCTCAACAAATGAGGACAAAGGACTTGTTTATTTAAGAATGAGACTATGCATTTCTTCAAGTTAGACTCTCATGAGAAGAATACTTTGGGAAGCACATGACTCTCTTTTTTTAGGACACCCGGGTTATGCAAAAACTCTTAATGCTATCAAGAAAAGCTATTACTGGCAAAGACTCAAGGGTGATGTACTTAAGTATGTTACTGAATGTCTAAATTGCCAAATGATAAAATTTGAATGTGTCAAGTTACTAAGAAAACTCCAGTCACTTGACATCCCTGAGATGAAATGGGAGTTTATCAGCATAGACTTTGTAGTTGGGTTACCTTGTGCGCAAGGAGGATATAACTCAATGATGATGATAGTAGGCATGCCAACAAAGGTTGCTCATCTTATTCCAATAAAAACCAATTACAAAGCTTCAGATATTGCAATAATTTTTGTAAAAGAGATTTTTAGGTTACATGGGTTACCTAAAAGGATCATCAAGACCATGATTCTCTTCTCACATCACATTTCTGGAAAAGTTTATTTAAAGCCATTGGAATCCAACTTTGCTTCAGCACTACTTATCATCCACAAACTGATGGGAAGACATAACAAGTTAACCAGGTGATTGAGGATATTTTGCATGCATATTGCAACAAGGAGTCTAAAAGGTGGATTCAATACCTACGCTTAGTGGAATTTTCTTAAAATGCCTCTTATCATCGAAGTATTCAAATGACTCCATTTCAGGCACTATATGGTTAAGCTTGTCCTATGCCACTTAATTTTTTTGATCCTACTCTAAGGGTAGAAGCTTCGAGAAGAATGCTAGAAGAAATGGATGATCAAATCAAGATTATCAAACAAGATATTCAAGCTGCCAAGGATTGAAAAAGGCATATGTTGATTTAGAAAGGCAAGAATGAATCTTCAAAGAAGGAGACATGGTCTTCATTCGTACCTATCCAAAGAAGATTTCCTTGTCTTTAGGAGAATTTAAGAAGCTAAGTCCAAGATATTGTGGACCCTACAAGGCTCTCAAATGCGTAAGACCAAGCGCTTACAAGATACAAATCCGTGAGAGTTTAAAAATCCACAATGTATTTCATGTTAGCTCATTGAAAGCATACGTATCTAACCCTAACCATATCCTTGATGGTCAACAAGTTGTAATACCTAAACAAGGACTCCTTGAGCTACAGCTTGACAGAGTAATTTATGTAAGAGAGAGAGAAAAATGAGGAGTAGAACCCTTAGAGAAAACCTTATCTAGTGGAAGGATTATCCTGAAGAAGATGCGACATGGATAAATGAGAATGTTCTTTATCAACCATACCCATGGTTTCTCTCGAGATGAGGACATCTCGATTCCTCTATAACGGGAGGAGGATGTAATATTCATGTGCCTCCAATAAATGTTAGCTAATTTGTAAGGTTAGTTTATACATTAATTAGTAAGTTAGTAAAGTTAATTTAGTAAGTTATGAGTTAGTAAGTTAGTCATCAGTTTAGTAAGGTTACTATTTAACTTACTAACCATTATAACTAACAAAATAACATTTTTTCTTAAAAGAAAAAGATAAAACAAGAGATGTCGAATTGATCTGATGCCACAAAGAGGCTGCCTCCTAATTAAATGGACTGTGCGCCTTACCATCATCATCATCATCATCATCATCGTCATCATCATCATAATAGCCTCGTGACCACACAGAAGCTCTCACTCTAAGTGAAGGAGCTATTTGGACATAAAGAGAGGAGAAAAAGAAGGGAAGGGAGAGGTATCATTTAGTCTCTTCTACCTATATAAAGACATGCCCTCTACTCAGTTGTGGAGTTAGAAGGATAACTGGTGGAGCTGGGATATGGAGTTAGAGAGAGACAGAGAGAGAGGGAAGGAGGCAATTACCCTGAGAGGTTGCAAGAGAAGGAGTTAGAGAGAGGGTTAGAGAGGGAAAGCGTTAACTCAACCCCCCTCTCTCGATCATCCACTAAGTAATATTCTTTGACGCTCTCCCATTCCAAGTTCATCCCTCCTTTTTTATCTCTCAAGCCCACTCACGAATGATAGATCCAAAGCAACGAGATGCAAAGACCATAAGATCCACCGCAACCAGTCAAAGAACGAGTATTGCCAAAAATATGGGAGTGCTTGAGGTTGTTGGATTGCTACTACCAATGGAACATCGGATATGGTGAATACAAGTGCAAGAAAAGATGAAATTCCCAATGTTGTTGTACCAACCCAAGTTATTCCTAACTCAAAAATAGGCTATTGTTTTCATATTGCCAAAATAAAATAATAAGTTTTTTGTTGAAATTTTACATAAAATGCTAGCTTTTTCATTTAATGGTATAAGAATGACTTGTTAAATTACATGGAGAGCATCCATATAAAATTTAAGTACATAAAATATTAGCTTTCACATTTACATTTACACAAAATGACAGCTTTTATCTAGAGAGCATATTAGTACATGTATAAATTGTTAACTGTTGCTTATGATTTGTAATTAGATTAATCCAAATTATAATCCATAGAATTATGATGGAAATAATGATAGGTGGATATTGCATGGAACAAGTAAAGGACTATATGCGCATTCAAGATTAGTTAAATACAATAACTCGATATATCTATTGTTAAACATGACAAGGTTAAGTATTAATTAAGTACACATGCAAAAGTCTTTTTAAAAGCCCTGTAAATAATCTTGTCACCATATTTTTTCTAGGAAATTTACTATTTCTTAAGATAGATCAACAAAGATATTTGATGAAATCTAAAAATGTGAAGAAAAACTTAGACCCCCCCAATCTATTGTATTACCTACAAACTCCCAAATATTGAAATAGAAGGATATAACATATTCTTCATAAATAGTTTGTGCAATGGTATCACGTACGTTGGGTAAGTTAGCCCTAAAATAAGAAATTCATGGCTTGCTTAACAAAGTTGAATAAATTTTCTCAACACTTCTTTATGGGGAGGAGAATCCTCATTAGATTATAAGGTTACCTCATGTTAAGGTCTACCTTGGCTATGTGAAGCTATGAGCTGCAAGATGGTGTGATTGTCATTGCATCATTATATGTTTGAAAGGATTGTTTGTGCTTGCTAGAATCTAGATCCTTGTTTAAAAATATTGACAAACATGATAAAAGGAAAGATTGCACTAAGCTACCCCTAAGTTACCTACGAGACCCTACTCCAAGGGGGTCATGGTTATCACTTCAAGAGGCTTAGACTAGCTCCATAGTAGAAAGATCTATCAATAGGGACAGTCTCAAGCAGTAGAAAATATGGATGCTAGTGGGGTCTCTAGCCGTAAATTTCACATTACTCCTAGAATCTGACGAGCCCACCCATGACCCAGGATGGGATCTTGGAACCCTAATACTAGTTACAAGGGTGGAAACTTGGTGGGTAAAATATCCTGGGGGAATTTTGTATACCTTTTCTAGGATCAAAAAGGTGAAAATTGTAATAAAATTTCAATATAATAAAGGAATTTGTTTTACTCAAGGTTTGTTTGAATTGTATATGTGTTTGTGAGATATATTACGTGAAGGGACTTGTGATTTAACGTAATAATTAAGGAAGCTGGTTGTATATGTTTCAATAAATGTGTTGTAGGTAATTTAAAAAAAAACTAAAGATGATATCATCATCAAGGAAAGCAGATGGGCGTGACTCCCGATGGCGGGTCGAATGGTAGGGTGGTCCCGGTTAGCTGGGAGCTTTTCTAAATCAGCCCATAAAAATAGGAAAACCATAAATTGACCAACTATTTGCTAGGTAGAACTAACTTGCATTGTTTTAGGGGGCTGGAATGGGATTTTACCTTATGGGCAGGAGGATTGACATACCGCACTCCCCTTTGTCTCCCATTCTTTTTGAACCAAGTGCAATGGCAAGTCCCCTTCACTTTGAGTAATCCTGTATGAAGTGGGTACTCAATATTATTGATGCTAGCTGACGGTTAGGAGTCCTGACTGATCTTAGAAACCTGAAAATTCAGGTTGATCCTAGTGGGTTCGGATAGAACTCTTTTGTTGACATGTAGACTTGGTAGGGTCTGAGTGACAAACCTCATGATACTAACCTACTGATGGACTACAAAAAGGTGTGCCTTGGAATGAGCCTCGTGGACACCTCACAGCCTCTCTTTCCTTTGTTTGAAAATTTTGTGACAACATGCCATTTCTCCATAAAAGTTTTCATCAACTTTGAATAAGCTTCTATTTCAGCTCTCAACTCTCTTCCTTGAAGCATTGAACATGACTTCAACCCTTTCTTGGACATTCTTGAATCTCCAAACCCTAGCTATGGAACATATGGATAGCAAGAAATCTCTTTATTGTATCTTATTAATTCTTCAAGGGGATTTTATTCAATCCCTTCTTGAATACCCTCCATAACCTTTAACATGCATCAATGTTATAATATTGGAGCAATATCATTCAATCATTTGGAGATTATTAAGTAGGATAACATGGTTCTCAATTGAAATTCTTGTCCAATCTTGCTTAAATTCAAAGGCCTTTTGATATCTAAACTTTCCAAGGATTCACCTCTTCCTCATGCTTTAAGGATCAATAAAAGATTTCACCATCTCTTCACAATTGGAAGAGATTTCTTATCTCTTGATAACCATTATAGTAGGGTATCAAATCTTTGTGAGATCTTGGATTATGTGCTCCTAACCATGGAGACATTTCATATTATTGTAATGTCTCTATCCTCATGGTAGTGCACTTGTAGGGTTGATATCTTCATCCTTGTATGACCCTTTTGTTTTCATGCCTATACTTATTCCAATATCCACACATAAGAACATTATAAGAAGGCCTCCAATCTTATAACTACCACATTATTGTATTGTTTCCATCGTTTTTCTAATGAGATGGCTAATACTTATATTCTAGATATTTAAATTTTTGATATTTTGCCTATGACTTGTACAAATAATTTATTATCCTCTAATTTTTTCCTAAATATTCAAGCATGAAATACCTAATTTTGGATATAATAATTGGTAGCATCATTAGCTACAATTTTTGTTGCACTAAGTGTGCTGAAGATAAAGTTTCCACGTTGGAAGGTCTTGCATCATTGAACACACTAACCTTTTTGCAAGGGGGCATAATGGATGGAGAGAAAGAAAGTGGATAGGATGAGATAAAAATAAATTTGACTCTAGGGGAATGTATTTCAAGAATTTTAGTCTTCACCTTCTCTCTCAGTCTCACCACTCTTGTATTTTATCTCTCCTCTTCATTGAGTATCATCAAAGCTATCACTTTCATCTCATGCTATTTAATCACAATTGACCTTACTTTTATAGATGAGGAGGGGGGGTCCCACTTATGAAATGGGATCTTTGAGGTATTAGCATGTGGAAAGAGGAGAGTAAAAGATCAAGTTGTTATTCAATAAAAAAATCAATGTGTCAAATGTCCTTATTGCAGTTATACATGTGTCAATTTAGAGGGAGGGGAATACAAAATATCCTCATAAATAAGGGGAGGGTGGTAATATCATTCAATCCCTAATATTTATTGGAAGTATCCTCTATTGAATGAATTTATTTGAGGGGAAAACACTACCATTAGCTCTTCAATCATTGGGGGGAGGAGGGTACCTTTATTTAATGAACGGTCATCTAACAAATTTAAAAGGAAGAAATGAGTACTCTAGATCAATTAATGAATTTAAGGAGGGGGGAGGGTACCTTTATTCAAAAGGTCATTAAGAAGGAATTTTTAGGGAGAGAAGTGGGGATTGTGATGATGATGATAATAATGGTGATGGGGAAGTGAGGTTGTCATGAAGGGGACCTAAAAGAGAGAGAGAGAGAGAAGGAAGAAGAGTGCAAAAGAGAGAGAAGAAGAGAGCACATGAGAGAGAAATACTAGAAGAAGAGAGAGAAATATAGGAAAAGAGAGAGAAAGAGAGAGAAAGAGGGGAGAGAGACAGGGGAAGCCATGGGAGTTGAAGGTGAAGGTGAGACAAATTTGTATTTATCAAATGGTACCCTAATCAAGTTCTTATACACCTTAAATTCCCCATCAGTGTGATCGGATATTCGCATGTCCTAACCCCGTGTAAGACCCTCTAATCCCATTCTTTACATTCCATCCCAACTCGGAAGGTTTTTTCCCTCAAAAACAAAAATAGGACCTATTGGTATGGCTGGGTGGGGGGGTGAAATCTTGTGGAATGGTGGCCTATATGCATGTATGCAGTGTGAGCATGAGGGAAGAAGGTAACTCAGTACAAGGATAGGCACCAATTCCAAACAAGAAGGGCTGGACAACACTAGATAGCATGCTGTCTTGAATAGGCTTGTAGTGGAAAACTAATCATAACTTGCCACGAGCAACTCCAAATGAGACATTCCACATGTCAAAGCGGAGCTTGTTGAGCATAATTTTAGCCGAGGTAGGTCATGCATGGATGCAATTAATGCAGGCCCAAAACTATTTGAAAACAGATGGCTGTCTACTGCAAAACAGGCCCAAATCGAGTTGTCCTTCAGCCAAGGTTGCCACCTCAAGGTGAGGGGACTGCACTGGGGGAGTGTTGATGTAGATGGAACTTTTTTCAACCCTTGGGATCAAATGGATAACTTGCATGGTAAGCATCACTAGCATATAGGTTATCCATGCAAGAGTGGGTCTCTGCACTACCACCGAGGTCAAATGGAAAGTGGTTATCCTTTCCATGCATTGGGTTACCATCCACAAGTAAAGCTAGAATGGCCAGTACCACTAGCTGTTGCATCGAGTCTGCCCCATAAGCATCATATGATTAAGCTTGGTCTACGCTTGGATGATGTCAATAACACATCGGGTTGCATAACCTGAAAAGTGTACTACATCAACCCTTATATGTGACATGTGTACAGACTGAAGGGTCTCTTGAAAGGACATGTTTTCTTGGTCTTCAGCAAGATCAGTCCTATCCTTGGCATAATGATATTAGAATACAAATAGGAGTTTTGCAATCTGTGCTCTACATTTGTCTGGTTGATCAAAAGATATTGGCTTAGCACATCGATAGCATAAGCCCGCAGCATGTAGTTCCCGTATCATATCACTAGTAAGGTGTCTAATGCGTTTAGCCTTAGATAGCAATCTACACATGCTCATCACGATTGGTCAGCTCAGCAGTAGTTATGACATGTTGCTCATAGTCATCTTGTTGCTCATGTACAACAGATGGCTGCCCATGACCATAATGCTCATGCTATCCATGTGGAGGGTCATACCAATGTGGTTGCTGCTCATAATGATACTCATGTTGTCCATACTACATATGGTGATAATAGCCCTGCTGCTCATGTACATCTATTTGCTACTGACTATTACAAAAACTTTGGCCATATTGTTGCCCATAAACATGCTGCCCAAGATTGCATGATGACTGTCCAACATGACTACAATGGTGTCCTTGCATCCTAGGCTGACCATAAATATGATGAGTGGTAAGTGCCTGAGGATAGGTATCGGATGATGTTGGTCATAATCACTAGCTTGCTGCTCCTACATTGTATAAGAATCTACATATGCATGATGCTGACTATTACCAAAACTTTGGCCATATTGTTGCCCATAAACATGCTGCCCATATAGTACATGCAAACCAAACTGAACATTGGGGCCTTGGTGCCCAAAACTGCCATTGCATATTGCCCATTACCATGTGCATGCTGCCCATGTGCACCCTACATACTATGCTGCCCAAAATTTGCACTTTGCCCTTGCATATAGCTTCCACTACGGGGGAGCTGCTGTCATGGGTGAGGGGAGGATGGGCTCATCATGTCTCATAGAGGGCTCACCTAGCTCATAGGTGCTATGGAAAAGACCATGGGTGCCACCAAAACCTTGCTAGCCACGTCTCGTCTCCAAGGGGGGAGGGTGGTTTGTCTCATGGGGAGGACCATGCTCCTTGGGCTGAGCCGTGAGAGGGTGGAGATGAGGCTGCCCGTATGCTCTACGAGCAAGTTCATCTTAGCCATCATCTCCCTATGATGTTGATCTTGGCAGTTTCCATCTCCCTATGGCGGTGTTGTAGCTCTCGATGCTGCTCAACATGATGGGTCTCATGTTGGTATAGTGTGTCGTTAAGCATAGCAAAACGGTCCGCCATCTTAGGGGCACTTTCTTTGAGCATGTCTTCACAATCCTCTTCATTGGAGCTAGGATAATTCATAGATGCACGGGAATCTCTGATCTCGTGCTCGAAATCCTCTTGGGCCTTTGCTTTTCCCTTGTGACATTCCATCCTAAGTGTAGTTCACTAGACTCCCTGTTATAGAAATGGCAATATGTTGAGCTAGGAAGCTTCGATTACCAAATTTTTTGATTCAAATTAAGTCTCTCAATCTCCTCTACAAAGTTATGTAAAAATATATCTGATAGTAAATGATCACGGCTTTGATGTAATTGACTTTTGTGGGCTGACTATGTAGGACTGGTGCCTATCCGACAGTACCTCTGAGCACAAAATTGGGCATATCTCCCAAACCATAGGGCAGAATGGGGAGATTTGTGGCTCAAATCGAAGGGTACTAAGCCCTCTTCAGAATGAGCTATGGGGCTTAAGCTCAATAAATTAAAAGGGCTTTTCTATAATCTTTTTTGTTAGCCTCTAGAAGTATGCAAGGAATTCAAGAAAATCCTGCATATAGAGTATATTGTAGAACCTTTGGGCATAGCTAAAGTAGGAGAATATTGGTTTGATCATTCTGAAAAGCATTGCCCTAGGGTTCAAACAGGGAGAGGCAGCTTCAATTTCCCCCGACTGCCTGCTTGACCCTAACCAAGGGGGTTGTTGACTGCGCGGGGAATGTGGACCGAAACCACCGCGAGAGGTCTCTCCGTTGAGCTCTACTTGGAGCAGGAGGACGCTTGGGTGCCAGGGGGGGCTCTGGCCATAAATCCCTCGCCTTCCGGGTCCTGCACAAGAGGCTAATGTGACTCGGGATTGGATCTCGAGGCCCGCATACTAGTATACGGGTAGAAGCTTGGATCAGTGATCCCTGTGGATTACTGGATAGCCTTCGGGCGGATTATGGACAAGCCTACGAGTGGAACTCCTTGTATTTCAAAGATAAATATGATGATATGTTAATAAAGAACTTGTTTGATATTGTTTTTCTATGTCACGTGATAAGATTACGTGAAGGAACCAGTGCTTAACGGTTTAATTAAAGAAGCTGATTGTTACTTGTCCAAATTAATGTGTTAGATAATTACATAACTAAAACAAATCGAGGAAAGTGCGGAGGATGGGCCATGGGTCCATCCTACGGTTGGGTGGTCCTGGTTAGCCAGGAACTTTTCTCAAATCTTGAAGAACAACGGGATGATCGTCAAAGGACACGAACAACAAAAGCGTTGACCTAGAGTTGTGTATTACCCGATTTACGCTGTTTTAGGGGAATGGAATGGGACTATGCCTTATGGTAGAGAGGTTGAGCTTTGCATCCCTCTCGTTTCCCATTCTCCTTGAACCAAGAGCAGCGTGAATTCGCTTCAGATCTGGCGTTTCTGCGTAAAGTAGTTCGCTTGGGTCCGACGCTAGTTGCTATTAGGTAATGACCAATAAGGAAAACCCTAATTCCGGTCGATCCTAAGTGGGAACGGCCAAGATACTTCCGCTACGTGGCAGACACGAGAAGACCTAGATCACAAATCCCCTAACATTCCATGGGAGTGCCGGGCGGAGCTTTCTAGACATCCTTTCCGATGGACTACTAGGACGTGTCCTGGATGATACTATTGGACATGTTACAGTTGGTATCAGAGCGGACCAACAACGGAAATTGTTTTTATGAGATCTCAATAAAATGAAGTAAAGAAATTGTTGCTGTCCAAACATTTTCTTACCTTCAATACTATCTTGCAGAATTACGAAGCGTGGAACAAGTTTTTGGTATTTCCGGTCATGTTTATGATTGCAATGCATTCTCCGCTTTATAGACAAAGAAGAAGGATGATGAACATCCTGGAGCAGATTTATAATCCATCACCTTTGTACATAGAACGAAGATGGACGGGTGCTTCAGGAATCTACTATATAGCCGCCCATCGGTTTGCTTATCTATAGACCAACCTAAAGAGGATAAAGTGGTTGGAAGACCTGAAAGTCGTGAAGCTGATCGTTTTTGTGGAAGCTCACGTAAATTCGACTTTACATATTTGAGGTCGGAAGGTTGAGATGAACTCATATGTATATGAGGAAGTAACTCGTGTAATCCCCACCGATAGGATTAAAGTATTGGGCCGCCATGAGAAGTATGGATTTCAACGGAAAGGATATCCTGAACTTCCAATGACTTACCAATTCCTAAAGATCCATGACCCAAAACCCTACTATTACACAGTTTCTGTAGATAAATGCAATACAACGTTGTTCTCCCCAAACTAAATGTAACAATTGGCTTATCATCACATGAAACGTTGTATTCGAAAGGGCTATGCCCATATAAATACAAATAAAGACTTCTTTTTATCAATGTCTAGATGTGCATAAGAGTTGATAAAAAGTTAAATAGCTACATTGTTTACGAGATAGCTGAATTAAAGATGTAATATAAGCTAACATTGATTATCGTATAATAACGTTAAGAAAACCTTTACTCAGACACAACCCCAGGTACAGGTTCCTAATTTGCCTCCTACATCAAGTACTCCTGTGATCCAGGAGAAGAAGTTCCTCCTCAAGCAGATTTAAGCCACCCGAGTTTGATAGGAGAGGTAGATTCATCCAGGCTGATGCTGAAATTTGGATTGAATCCACGGAGGATTACTTTGAAGCAGCCGGTACTGCACCCGCCAATCAGGCTATGCTCGCCAAGTTAAAGCTCACCAACGAAGCCAGACTTTGATGGAAGCAATGGTGCAGGGATCAAGGAATCGGAGAGGGATCCGTTACCTAGGAGAAGCTAAAGAAAGCCGTGCAGGGAAGATACTTGCCACCTGCTTATCGCACACAAAAAATGAACGAGTTCTACGAGCTAAAACAGCTAGGACTCACTCTTGATGCATACTACTCTAAATTCGTCTCACTTTTAAAGTATGCACCACAGATGGACATGACACAGCAGGTGTCCAAATTTTGTACGGGCTTAAATCCACCAGTAAATACCCATCTCAAATCTATGCGTCCATCAGATCTTTAGGATGCACTCATTCGAGCGGCGCCTATAATTCAGGAGGTGCAAGCTAGACCAAGGGGTTAACAAAACTTGGTCTTATAATGACCCGAACAGAGGAGCATTTAGACCTCAAATGAAGAGAGCTCAAGGTCATAATCAGGGACAAAGAAAGAAAGCAAGGACGAATAACGTCAACAACTTTGTTCCTACTCAAACTAATGGCCGAAACCTCCGTTGTTTCCACTGCAATGAACCAGGTCACTTTAAGAGGCAATGTCCCAAGCTTGGTGGAGGACATCGCCAAGCACCTTTCCAAGGAATAGGCAGTGGTCAAGGAGCCGCTACTCGAGGGAGAGGAAGAACCGCCTGCATTGCCAATAGGCAAGTGTGTGAAGGAGGGGAAGAAGAAGATCGGACCATGGAAGCAGAGTTCGAAAGAGTGACAATCCACGCCGCTTTACACAAGAAAGGGCCGAATCGCCAGTTCTCGGTGATTTAGATACCATCAGACTATCAAGGTAAAGGTTTCAAAACCTTGATTGATTGTGGCAGTACACATTCCTTTATCTCACCAGCATGTGCAAAAAGATTAGGAATAGCCACAATAGAAGCACCTACCCTGCTTGTGGAGTTGGCAAATGGTCATGAGGTAACTTGTGCCAGGCAAAGTGCCAAGGTGAAATTCTTTCTGGGAGGAAATAAGACTTCAGTTAAATTCAGAGTCATGAATTTAGGTATCCATGAGTGTCTACTCGGAATGGATTGGCTTAAGCCCAACGATGCCCACATTCATTGCAGAAAGGGTCAAGTTTCCTTTCGAAACTCTGAAAGGGAATTAGTCACAACTCAAGGTGAGGCAGGAGTGCCAAGAATCCAGTTGGCCAAAGTATCTCGGATCATAAAAGGAGTCAGAAAAGGATTACCTGTTTACTTGATCAAACTCAACAAGTTAGATCAAAAGCAAGAGTCTCATGAAGGACCTTCTTGGCTAAAGGAATATGCGGACGTATTCCCTGAAGAGTTGACCGAACTTCCACCTCAAAGAGAAGTGGATCATGAGATTAGGTTAGTACCTGGAGCTACACCAATTGCTAAGAGACCTTATAGAATGTCCATACCAGAAGCAGTTGAGTTGAAGGAACAACTCAAGCAACTGTTAGATCAGGGCTACATCCAGCCTAGCAATTCATTGTGGGGAGCTCCAGTACTATTTCAGAAAAAGAAAGATGGGACACTTCAACTATGTATTGATTACCGAGGGTTGAATCAATCAACGGTCAAGAACAAGTATCCTATTCCTAGAATAGATGAACAAGTATCCTATCAGATAAGGATCAAGGAAGAAGATATCCCAAAGACGGCCTTCAATATAATATATGGGCACTTTGAGTTCCTGGTTATGTCATTCGGGCTTACGAATGCACCTGCTACCTTCAATAGATTAATGCAAGACATCTTTAGGCCATATCTTCATGATTCCGTGCTTGTCTTCTTCGATGACACTTTAGTCTATTCTAAACAGGAAGAAGATCATGAACCTCAACTGCGGATTGTCCTTGAGACAATGAGGTCACATAAGCTGTATGCAAAAATAAAAAAGTGTGTATTCTTCAAGCATCAAATTGAATATCTCGGATTCATAGTATCATCAGAAGGAATATCAGTAGACCCAGCCAAGGTCAGAGATGTGCTTGAATGGCCAATACCAGTATCCGTCAAAGAGATACGTAGCTTTCTTGGATTGACAGGATGGTATAGGGTCTTCATAAAAAACTATGCTTTGATTGCAGCACCTCTGACGAATTTACTGAAGAAGCAGACTTCTATTGCATGGTCAACTCCCGAACAAAATAGCTTCGATAGATTGAAGCAAAGTTTGGTATCAGCACCCATTTTAAAACTTCTAGACCTCAATAAGGAGTTCGAGGTAGTAACTGATGCTAGCATTCTTGCCTTGGGGTGTGTACTTATGCAGGAAGGCCATCCAGTAGCATACTCTTCAAGGAAATTGAAGAGCCATGAAAAGAATTATGCTACGGATGATCTAGAATTGCTAGCTGTCATCCATGCTCTAAAGCTTTGGAGACACTACCTGTTGGGTAACAAGTTTACTTTAGTAACCGATCATAAGAGTCTCAAATGGATCTTTACCCAGAACAAGCTCAACATGAGGCAACGTTGGTGGATTGAAGTATTGGAAGAATATGACTTTGAAATCAAGTATCGACGAGGGAAAGAGAATGTAGTTGCCGATGCACTTAGTCGCAAGGCATTCCTAAATTCCCTAATCTTGTAGAATCCATCAACGGCCAGATCTCTAGCTACAAAAGTATCTATGCCAAACAACCCTATACTTGAGTTAGCTAGAGAGGAAGCATGCCATGATTCGGCCTACCAAACAATGCTAAAGGAAATCTCTACCAAGGAGCAGAATCAAAAGTTGCAAGCTAAGTATCAGGAATTTTCCATTGATAATGGACTTGTCTACTACAGAACAAGGCTATGTATACCAGCAAGCCAGTCACTTAAGCAGAAGATAATGTGGGAAGCTCATGATTCCCCTTTCGCAGGACATCCTGGCTATGCTAAGACTCTTAATGCAGTTAGGAAGAGCTACCATTGGGAGAAGCTCAAGGGTGACGTTCTCAAATATGTCACTGAGTGTTTGTCTTGCCAACGTATCAAAGCCGAACATGTCATGATGCCAGGGAAACTACAACCGCTTGACATCCCCCAAATGAAATGGGAATTCATCAGTATGGATTTTGTTGTAGGCTTACCCCAAGTCCAGGGAGGATACAACTCCATCATGGTTGTGGTTGACATGCTTACCAAGGTTGCACACCTTATTCCAGTAAAGACAAACTATAAAGCCTCCGACATTGCAAGATTGTTTATCAAGGAGATATTCAAGCTACATGGTTTACCCAGAAGAATCATTAGTGATCGAGATTCTCTCTTCACATCACACTTCTGGAGAGCTATCTTTGAAGCTGTTGGGACTCAACTCTGTTTTAGCACCGCCTACCATCCCCAAACGGATGGCCAAACAGAGTGAGTAAATCAAGTCATTGAGGATATGCTTAGGGCATACTGCTCTCGAGAACCCATGAAGTGGATTCAATACTTGCCTTTGGTAGAATTTGCCTACAATGCTTCTTACCAGCAAAGTATTCAGATGACCCCTTTTCAAGCATTATATGGTCATGATTGCAGAAGTCCCCTAAACTTCTCAGATCCAACCTAAAGGGTTGAAGCTTCAAGACAGATGTTGCAAGACATGTATGATCAAATAAAGTCAATAAGACAAGACATACAAGCGGCCAAGGATAGACAGAAGGCATACGCGGATTTGAAGCATCAAGAAAGAGTCTTCAAAGAAGGAGACATGGTCTTCATTCACGTACGCCCTAAAAAGAGTTCTCTATCCCTAGGAGAGTGCAAGAAGCTAAGTCCAAGGTATTGTGTGCCGTACAAATTCCTCAAATGCCTAGGACCCAATGCTTATAGATTGCAACTCCCTGAGAACCTAAAGGTTCACAATGTATTCCATATCAGCCTGTTGAAAAAATATGTACCCAGTCCTAACCATGTACTTGATGACCAACAAATTGTAATGCCTAGTCAAGGAGTCCTTGAACTAAGGCCGGATAGGATCTTAGATGTTAGGGAGAGACAGTTAAGATCCAGAACCTTGAGAGAATGCCTCGTCCAGTGGAAGATTATCCCGAAGAGGATGCCACTTGGATAGAAGAAGACACTCTCAACCATCAATATCCCCAGTTTATCTCGAGATGAGGACATCTCGATTCCTCTAAGGGGAAGAGAATGTAATATATCAAATTGATTAACATAAGGGGAAATTTTTTTTCCCCTATCCTCCAATCCACGGCGCGTTGTGCTGGAAGGGGGAAGGGGATAGGGAGCCAGCAAGCTCCTCGTTGGAGCTTGCTCGGCTCCATCATCATGCATGGGGACACGTCGAGGGTGGAGGATTCCCTCCCCTCCCCTATATAAAGGAGGGAGCGCCGACAGTCTGAGGGGTGGGGAGAGGTAAGAACGATCGTCGCCATATTGCCGAGCGAGTGGAGGAAGGAAGAAAGGGGGGAAGTGAGCTGGGCCTGCGAGAGGCTCGCAAGGAGCTACAGCCAGAAGGTGGCACCCTGCGCCTATGGGAAGAAGGACGCCATCTCGACGCTAGGCGGACTTTCACCTCCCGTTGTCGCCATCAGAAATCCCCCCCTCACGTGGATCCTGATCGACCCCCCCACAAAAGCTTCAAGAAGCTTCTTGAAGCTTCTAAGGGGGGGCTCCTTAAGCCCCTTCCTATACTTAAAAATCCTTCCACCCCGAGTTTTTAAAACCCTCAAGCCCCCTGCCTATACCCTTCCCTTACCCTTTCACCCCCTCCCAGTTTTACCCCTTAAAAATCCTTTCACCCCGCCCTAGTCTTAAAACCTTTAACCCCTTCCCATGGGCCATTAAACTCCCACATCCCTTGGCCTCGTAACCCGCAAATTTCCCTTTCCCCCCCCGTGCCTAAATCTATAATTCCCTTCTTGTGAGCCCCTATTTCACCCCCCATATTCCTTTTAACACACACTCCTAAGCCCTTTCTAGCCCCCTTGTCCCCTTTTCCTTACACACCCTTTTCCCTCTCCCCCCCTACTATAAACCTTCACCCTTCACCTTTCCCTCTCACTTCGGGTTAAAATCCCAAAAAAAAAAACCTTTACTACTCTAAAAATTCCATTTCTATACCTTTTACCCCAAGCCCAAAGTTCTCCAAACATTCATGTGGTTGCGAAGCCACACTCACCCATAACCTTTTTGCCGTGTATATACCCTATAGGGCCTTCTTAGGCTTTATAAACCTTTCCCTCTCCAAAGAAGCTAAGAACCTAAAGGTCTTATTATCCCTTCTCGTGGTCAATCATTTAAACGGCTCCTTGCCTCGAAAGAGAGACGGTGGAAATCCGAAAAGGAGAGTAAAAGCCGCCTTCACATCCGAAGGATTTCAACTGCGATGCCGCCTAAGAAAGTAAAAGGAGTAGCTGCGGGGGGGTCATCTCCCGGTATCCATGTGGATATCTCACCCCAAAACCAGGTTTTTCGTTCTTGGTTTTATATCGGTTTTAATTTAATCATGCAAGATGAATTGTTTGGGATAAGATATATTTTGTCCTAGTTATTTATGATGAAGGAGTTTAGTTTAATTGAACATGCAGAAAATGATAATATAATAAACATAAGTTGCCTTCAAATAGCATCATGCTTTGAAATGAATTATGAGCAAGATTATCTACCTGCTATATTAGTATATTTTGGTTAAATCTTGAAGGTATAAAAACTGCATCTTGCACCATTAACCCCTATTATTTTTTTTGCAACGAATCATCATAGAAGGTAAAATTCATGAAAGGTTTCTTACGTTGCTTGAACTCTAGGAAGTTATCATTGCTAACTACATATCTTAGCAAGGAAAAGATTTTTATTTGGCATGAGTTTCGTTTGCAAGGAAAAAAGGAAGATTAATTGAATTTACCTAACCTCAAAGCAATAAAGTTTAGGACTGAAAAATCAATTGTCACAAGGATAACAAATGGCACCGAGGTGATCTCAATATTACCTTCTAAAAGTTAACCGAATTAATGTAAACTTAGAAATACCTATGCTGCGAAATATGTCTTGGGGAATTATTTAAAAACCAAGAAACGTTTATACCTTAAACATTGGACTACCTTCCCAGATTGTAGGGTCAATAAATTGTAAATAAATTAAGAACTAGGGTTTGTCCCTGAGGTTCTTAAAAAGAGATCCTAGGTCTGACAAACATCAGCTTAAAGAAACTAAAATGGATTGTTTCATCGTATATTACGATGCAGAACTTGCGCAGCAAGTACGAAGTCATATAGTCTTGTGATTGATTCACAAGAAGAAAGGTTAAATACCCTCAACAAGGATGGCGGATCCTTACGCAAGTCATCTTGCAAAAGGATGTATTCTTTGATATCCTTCTAAATAAGAAAGGTTAAAAACCGGGAACTAAAGTATCCAATGTACTTTAGGGTTGATCAAGTTGGGTTAATAGGGTACACCCTAACCCAGAATATAAGGGATCTTGCCAAGTTTCAAGACACCCTGGAACGAGTGCTGATGCATTCGAAAGGAAAGAATCATTCCTTAACAGTTTGCCAACAACAAGATCGGTTAATGAAAGTGTTTGTGCTTGCTAGAGATTTTAGAGCACTGTTTGATTTATGAATTACAAGTTAAATGAATATCTATACACTAGGTTGAAGGCCTGAAGGGAGAAGCAGCTTCAGTTACCCCCGACTGCCTACCTGACCCTAACCGAGGGGGTTGTTGACCACGCCGGGAACATGGACCGAACCCACCACGAGAGGTCTCTGTGTTGAGCTCTACTTGGAGCAGGAGGACGCTTGGGTGCCACGGGGGGCTCTAGCCGTAAATCCCTCGCCTTCTGGGTTCTGCACAAGAGGCTAACGTGACTCGGGATTGGATCTCGAGGCCCGCATACTAGTCTACAGGTAGAAGCTTGGATCAGTGATCATTGTGGATTACTGGATAGCCTTCGGGTGGATTATGGGGATTATGGACAAGCCTACGGGCAGAACTCCTTGTATTTCAAAGATAAATATGATGATATGTTAATAAAGAACTTGTTTAATATTGTTTTTCTATGTCACGTGATAAGATTACATGAAGGAATCAGTGCTTAACGGTTTAATTAAAGAAGCTGATTGTTACATGTCCAAATTAATGTGCTAGATAATTACATAACTAAAACAAATCGAGGAAAGTGCGGAGGATGGGCCATGGGTCCGTCCTACGGTTGGGTGGTCCCGGTTAGCCGGGAACTTTTCTCAAATCTTGAAGAACAGTGGGATGATCGTCAAAGGACACGAATAACAAAAGAATTGACCTAGAGTTGTGTCTTACCCGATTTACGCTATTTTAGGGGAATGGAATGGGACTATGCCTTATGGCAGAGAGGTTGAGCTTTGCATCCCTCTTGTTTCCCATTCTCCTTGAACCAAGAGTAGCGTGAATCCGCTTGGGACCTAGCATTTCTGCGTAAAGTAGTTCGCTTGGGTCCGACGCTAGTTGTTGTTAGGTAATGACCAATCAAGAAAACCCTAATTCCGGTCGATCCTAAGTGGGAACGGCCAGGATACTTCCGCTACGTGGCAGACGCGGGAAGACCTAGATCGCAAATCCCATAACATTCCATGGGAGTGCCGGGCAGAGCTTTCTAGACATCCTTTCCGATGGACTGCTAAGACGTTTCCTGGATGATACTAGTGGACGCGTTACAGCCAAAATCCCAACTTAGACTCTTATCTTGCCTGAATCGGGTTCCAAATGCCCAAGATATGACAAAAAGAGTGATTTTTGGGCAGATTTTAAAACAGGCGCAAAAAAAACATGAGCTGGCTGGGGGGTCTACTGTCCCACGTATCAACAATGGGGCCCAAAGGGGGCACAAATGAGGGCCAAAGAAGGCCTATACCAAGCCTCAGCAAGCCTTGATAGGCTGGAAGCAAGATCCAGGTGAAGGAAGCTCCAAGAGGTGTGAGCTATGGCTGCCCACAACTTGTCTACAACCTGTGAGACTTGAGAACTAAAGTAAAACTCTTAAATAATGAAGCAATACCTCAATGTCAATGCCCTGATGGTGCCTCAATAGGCCGGGAAGAAGTTCGGGAAGCCGGGGAGTGACGGGAGCTCAAGAGAATGAGCTATGGCTGCCGGGAAGGAGACCCAATGCGAGTGGGGAGTCGATGGGAAGCTGAGAATGCCATGAATCAAGCTCAAGAGTTGGGAATCCGAGCTCTGATACCAGTTGAAAGGGAGAGACAGATCGAAGCTTGGACTCGAGAGCTATGCCGGGAGAGCAAGAGCAAGAGCAAGAGAGAGAGAGACAAGAAATGGATACTCCAACAGTCAAGATGTGTGACCGGGCCTTCCTTTATTCAAACTGTCACTAAAAGAATAAAGAATAAAGTGAGGGTGAGGGGCGCCCACCACCTGCAGTGTGCAGTGGCGGTGACTGTCAGTGTAATAATACACGGGAGGCTAGGCGGTGGTGCCTTTACCCCCAACAGCAAGTATGAAATCATCATCAAAATCAATTGACACAATATTAATCTCTTCAACCTTAACATTGGACTTGCTAGGGATAATGTTGTGATCATCATTTCTGTCATGTCCATTATCCTTTCCCTTTTTTTTTCACTTATCTTCGTGCATTTTATGGCATTGCAATCGAATATGCCCTACTTTTGCACAGTAATGATAAGTCAATGAGGACTTATGGCCATCGGACCTACTGTGAGACTATCCATGTGACTAAGAGCAAGACTATCGAGAGTCTCTCCCACAGTAGTCACAATCACTCCTACCATTATTTCCTCTAATATCAAAGCATGACAGGTGCAAGAAGCATCGACATTCTTCTTGTTAATCTCTTTAATCAAGAGTGCACCCTCTACATCTTGCAACTATAACCCATCAATATATATATTGGCACATCAAGCAATATAAGTAAGAGAAACAAGGAAAGAAGAGTACCCTTGAACATTCAATCTGTTACAAAGACAAATGACTAATAACAGAATGAAACTCATTTAAGTGAGAAGACATAGAAGTTCTCTCCTTCATACAAAGGTCCATGAGTTGCTTCAGCCGATACATCTAAGAAGCAAGGCTCTATTTGTCATAGACATTGCAAATATTTTTCCATAATTTCCATGTCGATTTCCCATCAGAGATAACATAATGGAACACCTACTTAGACAGAAATAATATGATGGTGTACTTACAAAGCTCATCTAATTTAGCCCAATTATCTACATCAATAAGTTCAAGCTTGACACTCTTATGTTTCAAGGGCTTAACCTACATTTTTTGCACTAAAACTTGCTAGATTTGAGCCTTCTAGTAGCTATACTTGGTGGCATCCAACTTGTCAATATTACAGATAGCACTATCAGTCAAGCCACCAACCATAATGAAGGTAAACAGGTGCACAAATTGTTAAAGCAAGCTGCTGTAACTGCTGCAAATAGCCCTAAAACCACTACGAGATCAAGCTAAAAATAGGGGCATTGACCAAGTAACGAACTGTCCATAAACTCAATGTGAAGAATTCTCAAATGAAGGTGACTACTTGCATAAAAAATTCAATAAATTGTGATTACAACATGTTGAAAATGAAGTACATCAGTAAGAAATTAATGTCAAAGATCGGCAATCACTGCTATAAGACAAACTACAACTACCAAGGAGTAGCTGCAACCAACAATGAGTGAATATGCAATTAGCACCAAGAATTGTCAAAGGATTTGTGTGTCAAACTAAGATACATCCCATTGGCATAACCATCATGCATGGAGTGGGTCTCATGAGTAACAAAAGAGACCAAATAAAGGCACAATGGAACTGAGCAATGTAATGGAAGCTTGGTACATAACCAACCAAGATGTATACATCACTGACAACATTGTGGCAAAGATAGGTACTGGCCCAAAAGTAATACTAGATCAACCCACTAAGCATCAACTACGTACATAAAGCATGACAAGAGCATGTATATGTCACCAAGTCCCACAATCTCACTATAAGACCCTCAAGCTCAACTATGTAACCAAATGCTCAATGTAATATCCAAATGTCAAGAAGTGGCTCTCAGTGAAATGAAATTCGAATGCCAAATAAGCAAACAAAGCTCAAAACATCATGTGGAAGGCATCCATACATCCAAGATCCAAGTAGCATATATCCGAGAAGTATCCGACCCAAGTATCTTATAAAGCTCTTACTGGAGCATCAAATAACCATACATAACAGTGCATAACAATCAATGTCAAAATTCAAAGCTCCAGTCCCAACTCAAAAGTAATCTAGAAGCATAATCAAGTATATAACATAAACCATGAGCATTGATACATCAATCCAAGTAGTTGGTAAGCACAAAAGAGAAATAGACATGTATTTCACTAATTAAATAGCATTTATTCCTACTTATTACAATAGTTTAAAAAACCTCTATAAATTGAGCAAAAGCATCAATTAGACATCGTGAGAAGTATAAGTGACCTCCAAACAATGAATAAAGTGTTGTCTTGAACTGTATAGCAAAAAACTATCACAAACTATGAATCAATGGTGGCTCATTCCAAGAGATACAACTAATGCCTAATGCCAAATATAGGTACCGAGGGGTGTTGCCAATGATCACCTGGGATGCCAAGAGTGCCAGGAGCTTATGGGATGGGGCCGTAGACTAATCAAGGAGTGGACAACAACAAACAAGTAGAAATCATATTGATGTTGTTGCTATTACTATTACATTTGCTATCCACATTGGGGCTTAGAGCAATGATGGTTGGGGCCAAGGAAATGCTTGAAGCAAGTCTCAACAAGTCTGCTATTACACATGGAAGACGAAGAGTACTAAATCATACCTCAAATGGAACAATCCACGGGGTTGCCATTGAAACTGTGCACTGAATCTTTTCTCCACAAGCTGAAGCAATGTAAGGTTGAGCTCCTCAATGATGGGGCAATGGCTCTAATACTAGTTTAAGAGAGTGAGCCGCCCTAAAGTGGAAGCACGAAGCAGAAGCAAGAGCTATGGTGGAAGGAGCAAGAGCAAGAGAGAGAGACACAAGATATAGGAACTCCAACAATCACAATGTGCAATGGCCTTCCCTTTATTCAAATGTCACTGAAAGAATAAAGAATGAAGTGACAGTGATGGGCACCCACCACCTGCAATTACAAGTGTGTGGGTATGCAGGTACTGTCAATGTAATTAATACATGGGCGGCTAGGCACAGGTGCCTTTACCCCCAACACAATGTTAGTTCATGAAAAGATTGTTGACCATGAATTGACCACTACATAGATTGGTAATCAGTATCATCGATATTTGGTAAAATATAAAAACCATTTTCTCGAGAGATTTTGATGCATTCAAAAATCATATTTATCCCTTACTTATGAATCTTTAATTAATGCTTATCATTTTCAATTACATTGAAAGTTTGAATGCCATAGATTTGCTACATTGAGGCAAGACCTATAAAAATCCTTGGTGCCTTATTTTCCTTTGGAGATATATACCAATTCACCATATTGAGGCAATACATAAATCTATTTATTATTCCTATTATTTTAGTGCATATTCATCGCATTGAGGCAATACTAGCAATGTGGCTAGCCACCCTTGCATTTATTTGTGGATTATCTTGTTCAACGAAGGGCAGATACATCTTAATCCCCCAGTATGTTATCAAAATTACAAGAAAGTTTATAGGAAAATAAAATGATGAATTCATTTATTATGGATTTTCAATATTATTTAATTATTGCATGATTTGTAGCTTGTCATGGGTAGGCCTACTATGTCATGGGTTGCTCATGCTTGGTAGTTAGATGGTAAAGACTAATGTGGATTGTATTTGATGCAACAAATTATTAAAAGAAATGGTTGCTTCTTAACTCCCTAAAATGCTATCAAAATTACAGTAAAAATTGTAGAAAATTACAATGATGATTTCATTTATTGTGGATTTTTAATATTTTTTAATTGCTACATGATTGTAGCTTGTTGTGTGTAGGCCTATGTATGACATGGGTTGGTCATGCTTAGTAGTGCAATGGCAAGGACTAATGTGATTTATGTTTGTTATTGTATATTATTAAAAGATTGTTGGATGTATGCTCCTCAGTGTGTGATAGTTGAATGTATATAAGCGCTAATGATTATTTGTAGGATAGTTTATAGAATTATGAGATTATTATTTTATTGATGTATATCTTGAGTGGACTAGGATTGATATTTTGGACCTTACCTTCAAGAAAAATAATTCAATTTCCAAAAAATAATTGGAAAAGATGACTTGATTAACGAATAGAAGCATGTGGCTTGTTTTTGGAGTGTCTTTTGCATTCTAAACACTCAGAGAATATAAATAAATAAATACATGTAGAGGGGACGTGCTTACCTATGCATAGGGAATGATTGTACCCAATTGGTCTCTCAAACACTACTCTTTGTTAATTCTCTTATTTAGCAACAATTAGTTGTATATGAATTTTCTTCTATTTTTGAAAAAAAACTTGTTGAATTTTTCCAATATTACTTGCTAGAAAGTAAAGTTTTCTCTCAACCAAATATTTCCTTTTCTAATATTCTTCTTTGGAATATTATTTTTGAAGACATGTTGATAAAAAAATATATTAATTTAGCCACTTTTATGCATGTTTTGGTCATAAATAAATAGTGTAATACTTTATATATGCTAGATGCTTTCAATGGTCCCTTTTAGTGCAATATATAAATCTGTAACCTTTATTATCTACAAATTCACATCTTTTCATGGTCATATTGTTGGAAAATATTAGGCACTTTGGAGTACGTGGATTACTTATAATATATGAGTTATATGTAGCTTTTCAAGCCACACAAGTGAGCTGTATTTATACTTTTGTCATGTAGCATGAGCCTCCCTTTTCTAACTAGTGCCTAAGTAGATGGACCAACTATACACGATTTCATTTCCCCACAATGTGGGTCTCATATACAATAAATGTATAAATAATTTTCTAACACAAAAATGTGATGTGCACTTTTTGAAAGTTATTTGACTATTAGTAATTAATATCTCTTTTGTGATTAAGGTATTCCCTCAAACCATGTACTTTAGAGCTCAAAGGAGGTTACCTAGCTAAGGAAGATAACAATGTGCTTTATACTAATAACTGGAAAGGGTAAACCACTCCCAAAGTATACACTCACAAATGATAAAGATTTAATCTTTGAGAACTTAAATTGTGTAACTTGATGAATATGAGCTTCAATTAAAGTAACATGTTATTAATGTATATTTACCATGATGTTTATGTATAGCTTTTAGATAAACTTATCAACATATGGCCATTCAACAACTTTTGGGGGTATTTCATAGAGCTCTCATATCAAGCAAGAAGTTCCATGTTTAGAAGCTTGTGTTAAGGCTCAATATACACATTCAAACAAACAACGTGTTTAGAGTTATTGTAGAGATTATCTTCATAGCAATTAGAGTTCATAAATCCCGAAGCTTATGTGTTCAAACATTGAGTGTGAAACTGGTACCTGGTTGTATGTGTGATCATAAGCCTAGGATTTCAAAGTACAACCCACATCCTTGTAATGATCGTCCATAGTTGACTTCAAACAAGCTTTGGGATAAAAGGACAAAAAAGCATTATGAAAAAGCAAAGGAGTCAACTTGTTTTCATACATTATATAGTTGCCATATCAATTGGGATGATGACTTCATGGTTAAATTGTTTTTGCACGATGAGATAATAAGTAGGGCTTTTATCTTGTACTAGATATCATAGTACTTATAGTATTTTTAGTGGATTGACTTGCATACATCTTAGTAGCTTCACTTTTAGATGTTCCATGTGTCAATTTGTGTGCCATATTCATGGAATTATATGCACAATATCATAAGTTAGCTTCACATGTAAGATATTCCATGTGTCATTCCATGTACCATATATTTGGAGTGTGTGTACAATTGGGTACAAACAACTCAAAGTGAAATAACTACATCTGTCATATGTACACTCGAAGTGGTGATCATACAAGCCCACCATGTGGAGAAAGATCCCAAGTTCTTCATTGTCACCATATAACTCTTAAAAGGCTTTGTAGCTTTTGTATTACAGAGCATGGTGGACCTTTATCAATAACAATGAACACACAAAACTTTAAATACGACCAATATTCTTGAATATAATTATTTACCTACATTTGTTTTTTAATGACCCTTAAATTTTGAAAACAACCACAATAATACTTCAAATAAACCAAGGCTTTGAGAAGGCAATGGCTTAATCACAAGGATTAAAAGAATTCATAGTGTAGAATTGTTTTTGGGTGGATTGCAGCATCCACATAAGGAAGGGAGTAAAGGAACTTTAGTGCATAAATTTTTTGTCTAGAGTGATACAACAACATAAGGCAAGCACGTGGAGAACATTGATTGGTCTTCTCTTCTTTAGGAGAGTAGTGCCTAAAACCTCATGAGAGTAGGTTTTAGAAAACAAAGACATGTGGGAGAGCTTTATCTTATTGCTTACATATCTTTGGAATAATTGAGAAATGCCATGTGTTAGACCAACATTATAGGGAACATTAAAGGTAGTATTAAGCTATTGGAGGCCATTATCATAGGAAGTATTAAGCTATTGGAGGCAAGGAAAGAGATGGTAGATAGTGAGGGCAAAGCACTTATAAAAGGTTGCCCTTGTCACTTTATTCCCTAGGCGTGCAAACAAAATCACTAGTGCATGGGTCCTATAGACATAGATAGCATTAAGAGAAGGAAATTCCTACGTGAGAATTTTGTGGGCGGAGTGGTCTAATGTATATAAATCTGAGAAGTGGGAAGTCTCACATGGATTGAAAGAGAGTGTGTGTGCGTGTGCGTGTGTGTGTTTATTTTTTTGAGATCGAGATCGAGATTGAGATTCTAAGCAACTTGAGTTTTTATGCTACCCCATGCCCATATTTGAATGTGTTGGCTGCAGCCTGCCAGAGACCCCTTTTTTCACCTTATGGAGAGATGTCGGGTAAGAAGCGTAAGTAGAGAGAGAGAGAGAGAGAGAGAGAGAGAGAGAGAGAGGAGCGCGCCTTAAGAGTGGTCTATCCCTTTACTTCTTTCCTTCGATGTGTGGGCATTGAGGTTCCGAGATATTCCATTCAATTGTAGAAGTACACTGCCATAATGCAATGTACATACCCTCACTACAAGTTAATCCAGCCCTCTAATTACACAAGTAGCCATGGTAACGAGAATCTGCAAAGAAAGCCGAGCGCCCTCGACAGAGACATCGTCATTGTAACGGTGGCAATCTTCCTAGTGCTGATATGCACGCTGGGCTTTAACTCACTGGTGAAGTGCTTGCTTTATTACTGGAATTGCAATGGCAGGTCATCATCAGATATGGGCCGGAGTGGGACACAGTCTTGCTCTATCAATTCCTGCAACGATAGACGCATGAAGATTATAAGAGAGAAGCTGAATGAGCTGCCGACAAGGGTATACTGCAGGCCGAGTTGTGGTACTGAAGGTGGCGCTGCCATGAATATGCAGGCTGGTGATCAATATCGTGATGGTGAAGGCGGGAAGGATATTGATCATATGATAGGGGTTAAGGATAGTGATAATGATCATATGATAAAGAGAGAGGATTATAAGGGAAGGACGATGATGGCGACGATAGGAGGTGAGAGAGGGGAGCCCCTCTGGTGCGCCGTCTGCCTGGGGGAGTTCCGAGAGGGCGAGCACCTGAGGGTGCTGCCCGGCTGCCAGCACAGCTTCCATGTCCCCTGTGTCGACCCGTGGCTCTCCCTCCACCACTCGTGCATGACCTGCCCCACCTGCAGGCGCCCCGTCAGCTTGCTCTTGGAGCCCCCCAGCCCACCACCTCATGATCACAAGCCTCCTCCTCCTCCTCCTCCTCCCACCTCATGAATATCCAGCTCCTCCATATCCTCATCACCAATCCCACCTTCACCCCTCCGCCTCCCCTCTAGTAGTACTCCCCCCTCAATTGGATCCACCGAGGACTCCTAACTCCTAGCTGGAGCGGAATTGCAATTGTTTGTAGCTTCATGAGCACCACTATCAACATTGGCAATTTCACTTCCAATAGCATTAGCAATACCATGTCCATATCCTTATCACCAATCCCACCTTCACCCCTCCACATCATTTGTAGTAGTACTTTACCCTTAGTGATCCACCCATAAGTCCTAACTCCTAGCTTAAGCAGAATTGTAATTGTTTGTAGCTATATCAGAACCACTACCAATAGTGGCAATTGCACTTCCAATAGCAATGAAAATACATTAACCTTTCTAACAATAGCAATAGCATCAATATGAGCTGCCAATATCAATAGTTGTAGGAATACTAGCTCTACTCCTGATAGCCATAATAGTAGCATTTGTATTGCCAATGATATCAACAATAGTCACTGTGATAAAAGCAACACTAGTTGTAGCAATAGTAGCAATACTAATGATAGCAAAAATAGTGCTTATAATAGTAGTGGCAATAACAATACTCGTGGCAATAGTAATAATAATAGGGGCAATTATAATATAGACAATAGTAAAAGGTGATGAAGCTAGTGGTAGTAGTAGGAATAATAGCATCCAAGAGGGATATCAACAGTATTATCATCGCCAATAAAATTAAAATTACTCTAACAAGCACTAGGCCCAACACCATTGTTGATATGGCCCCACATCATAAGTTTGTCATCATGGACAACCCTTATTCTAATGTTGTGCAATATAACATGTATCTCAAACTCAAATCTATTATAATTTCCTCCATGTAAGATAACTATAAGTTGTCCCTACCTTACCAAATTTGAATTCTCAATGTGTTTGTTTAAATAAGCATACTCTACCAACTTACAGCCTTTATGCACTTTTATTTGTGGAAAGCAACTTTAGCATGTCTACTTTCTTGAACTATTTCTTTTAGGAGAAGAGTAAACACCAAATCATTATATTTTCTCTAATTTCTTTTTGAACTTGAAGAACTTTTAATTCTTATTTTTTCAAAGGTTTTTTTTCTCACGTTATCTATTGAAAGAAATGTAACCTCAAATGTATGTAACTAATTACATAAAGGCACCATCGTAATATGTATTAGGTACACACATAGAATATGGAAGTCACAAACCTAAATCAACTAATTTTTGATAGTTGCAACTTGCACTAACTTAATCACATTTTCCATTTGTTGGCATGTGAAAATAAACAATGCTATAGATGGTTTATACCATAAGCTTCTAGTAAGTGCAATTTTTTTTTAATGAAGAATCTCTAGAATGTCTACCTTGATGTCCAATAGGTAGCTCCACATGTGACTCTATCATAATTGTGGAACATTGTTACCATCAACATCTATATCAGCACACATTAAGACAAATTTCTTTCATAACATTCTCTCTCAAGCCCAAGTATATACCAAATAAATATCACATGCTAGGACCCTCTCTTGAACTAATAATATAGTTCAATGTCTTGAGAATGATCTAATGTCTCACTTATAGAATATGACAATTCTTTCATCTAGTTGCTAAAGAAAATCATAGTAGTTAGTAGCTTTGACAATCAAACCCCATGATGCCAGAATCAATCAAAGTAGCACATCTCTACTCTACCTCTATGGTAGATAAAGCAAATGTGGATTTCTATTAAATTTCTGAATGTTGTGATAAAATAGCTCAAGTTCTAGCTTAAACATAACACCATTCCTGAACCTTCTATTCAATCCAAAACACCACCAATCCACACTCATGATCTATATAGCATTTATTGCTACCTATCACTAATCTTATACAAAATCTCATGATCCAAAGTAGACTACATTTATCTCAAAATGCGTTTACCTCATGCTTAGGGCCCACATGAATGACTATTTGATGCCAGGAGGCATATTCCACGGTGGATTCCGTGAGGTTTTACGGTGGATTCCGTAAACTTAGATGACCGGGGCTCATACGCAAAGAGGATTCTTTGTGCGAGAAGTTGATGGGGACGCCTGTCCTTTTCGGGTGTTTCATTAATTTAGTGTGTACATGGGTGATTCCATAGCGGGTGATTCCGCAAAATGCATATTAAATTAATAAACGTTTATGAGTTTAGAGTGCGCACTCGTAATAAATTCAGGTTAGGATTTATTTCTAACCAGTTGATTTATTTATGTAGCTGAAGACTGCTAGGTATTCACTTTTGTCGGTTTAATTGTGTTATTTTACTAACGATTGTGAATGCTTCAGTTGATGTGTAGAGATAGCAGCAGTTGTGGAGGAAAGCATTGGAGTCTAGCAGGTTTTCGACTCTTGGACTAGATTTTGATAGGCGCCACGCCTATATTTTGTTATGTCTATTGAGACATCGATTATTTATTATTATTTTGTATGCGCTTATGCACCTGGATATGTTATTTCTATTTGGACATTGAGATTGGGCGTGCCAGACACTATGGGCACCGTCCATTAGCTTTGTTTTTCTATTTTTGTAGAAAGCAAACTCAAAAGCTAAAAAGCTTGTCATATTTTTGTAATTGGGCTATTATTGAGCATGAAGATGGGAAATATACATTAAATACATGCTTTGTGAAGCGCTCACACAAGGCATGGGGGAGATTGAACCCAATTTGTCTCTTGTCTCTTGTCGTGCATGCTTTTACATGGGTTTTTGTGCAAAAAGGTAGAGTACTTTGTTCTTGGGGACCTTCCGGGATTCACCACGTGAGCTATCTGCGACCGATCTGCGCACCACTATTGGTCCCACACACAGCTCGAGTCTCACCTAGTAATAATAATGTCAACCAAGCCCCCTACTACCCACATGTTCTTTTATATCCATGTATCACCACTTAGCTTTAGATTCTACACACTAGTAGTGGTGAGATGTCCCTATAACTACTCCCCAATATCAATAGTTAGATTTACATTTTGCTTTGAATTGTGCTAGTATTGGCTTACGAGTTATCAACTCTTACTTTGATAGGATATCCAAACTTATGTTTGCGAAAACCAAATACTCTATCATACATCACAACATCGATGCTTAAAAAGAAAAATCTAATTTCATCTCAAACTTTCTCTAATGTAATAGCACTTGCAACATGAACATTATCACCTATAGTATTGAATCATCAACATATAAGCAACTCTGTATTGTTTTCCTCCTTTTATGTTGATTGATTAGGATATGAAGCATGACTTTCCAATGTGACAAGTTTTTAATAACCAAAATTTGTTTATAATATTAAATTGTAATATGCAAAGTATACTTTTTCGAAATTAACTCGTAATCTTGAAAGTATATAATACTTTTTGACTTATAAATAAAAATTAGTAATATAATTTGGAGATACACAAGAGCATGATTGAGCAATCAACTCATGCTTTATAACATATCAAATCATACAAATTTTTATGCATAAATACAAAGTAACTATATTATGTTGTGATACAAATACTTCAAAGAAAGACCTGAAATGTACAACAATTCAAAAAATTGATGTGAGGATCTGGGGAATAGCCTTGTTGTTTAGTAGACTCCTAAGAAAAGCCATCAGTGAGGTCACTAAAAAACTCTTGAGTTGGTTCCCACCAGTCATTCTTTTGCTTTTTTCCCACTTTGCCTTGACAAGCTCTTCTAACAATGAAACAACAATTTTACTATAAGAGGTTACACTAGTAGATGGAAAAATATATGTATTTTAAGAACTTAGAAAAAACTTACACATGTGCCTAAACACATGGCTATATATGCATCAAATGATCTACATCTATACATGCATTAACACCGAAACTTAAATAGTTCTATAGCCATACTACTACAGGCACATATAAATGTGATAAGTTCTTTCACAAATAAAAAATAGGGAGCTAGTGATTGCAAGATCATAGCTTTAATTCTACAATATGCAACTTCCTAGTTTCTTTTCTATTAAATTATTCATATCAACTACATCAAATGAAATGTGGCAGTAAAACTCAAAAGTAGTAAAATGGTATAGAAAATTCTTGAATTATATATTTGTAAACTCGATACAAAAAGTATAATCTATATATATTTTAAAGCTCGATTTTTCTTAACGTACAAAAGAGTTTGTAATTCATAGGGGAAAATATAGGTACATTCCAAAGCTAGATTTAGCTTGGCTTACAAAAAAGGGGAGCTAATATAACCTAGAACTAGGGAAGAGGCATCCTAAATGCATGTGCCTCATTTGTGCACATACGGCTTGCTTGATCTCTTCAGTGATCATGAGTGAGAGCAACTCATAAAAAACAAGAAACAACTTCCACACATACATAGAAGTGACAATGGATTTCTAGGCCTTCTTATTATTAAGATCAACTAAAGTAGATGAAACCAAATTATCATTATCAAACATTGCATCAATAGCTTGTAAGGCATGTGTAATGCTTCTCACTTTCAAAGCATGCTCATTTATAGACACCTTTCCTTTCTTCAAGGTATTCAACTCTTGGTTGAGTTAAATATTTCATCCCTTTGTATTTATTGAAAACATGTTCTTAAAATTTGTCCAAGCTACATGAAAAGTTTTTGCATGTCTGATATATCCTAATGCAATGTTGTCAATGACTATTGATAGCTAGTACATCACCTTTTTATATTTAGCATTCCATTTTTCCATACTTTTAATTCTTCTACAATCACAGGGTCACTCAACTTTGGCTCCTTTTCTTCACGTGAAACAAATTCAAATACGCATTTTCTAAAAAGAAAGTTTGTCACAAAAAACTTCCATGGTGGGTAGTTGTCCTTGTCCAGCTTCTCAATGATGAGGTTTCCACTGTTCTCTGCATTATCACAAAATTGATACCAAACAACAAGCAAATCTTCTGCAACCTTTCACAACAAGTGTACAATGATATACAAGACAACCTTTTTTACTAATTGCTCAATAATACATGTAGTTGCAACTTGTTTACAAATAAAACTTGTGTTTACTTCCTGAAAAGCACCTCAAAACTTACAAAGTAAAAATCTATAACTTATGCATCCACTTTCAGTCAACATAATTGAAATCACAATATATCCTAAAATTGTTTCCGCAACCTTACGAGTCTAAAATAGGACCTAAAATGGTCTCAAATGGCCAAAAAAAGTAACGAGAAAACCTAAAGGACTCATCTACAAAATATACAATGATTTGCTCCTCACAGACCAAATCTCACAACAATTTGAGATTTTTTCCATTACCTTGCTTCCAATGCCTCCACAAGCACTATCTAGGAGAATGAATGAAATAATGGGAGAACTTCTTACTCGTTGCTTACTTGCTCAAATCCTTAATTTTTCTCCTACACTTCAGCCTTCAACCTCTCTAAGTGATGCCACTCTAATACCATGTCAAGAATCACATGGGGGGACTTACTTGAGCTATGTGCCAATACACACCATACACACAAGAGGAACCTCGCTCAACAACACAAGAAGAGAGATGGAGGCCAAAACATTTTCTTGTTGGTTTTTTTGTTCTTCTTTTTCTTACACAATACAATGTACACAAAGTATAGATAAGATACAATATAAAGGAAAGTGACCTACTAAGTCAAGCAGTGCATAACTACCTATACTAGTCGACTCGTGCTATAACTATGCCAATAATAGGTAGGTACAACAAACCAAATATAATAAGTGATAAGCCAATGGCCATGTGAGGATCATCATGACCAACTACGTAGTAAGTGTAGATGTGCAGACCCATCTAACTAGGCATTCCATCATCAATGTTTGCACGTGGTGTTGAGCTCACCATCTCAACAACTTGATTTATGTCCAAGTCATCCACCCATGCTTATAGTACATGGCCAAACATATATAAGTAAATATGATCAAAATGAAAATAATTTCTACCAGAAAATAGGAGACCATATCTATCTCCATCTCTACAAAAAAATGAAACAAAAAATTAAATATACACTGTAGACTCTTCATAGACAAAGGATGCATATAGAATACCTATTCTTAAAGTGGAACACTTTACCTTGACTTGTATAGAATATTATTTACTATCATGTTTTAAAATGTATTTATAGACTTTTAAAACATCTACCTTGATGTATATGAGCTTCAATTAAGGTAACATATTATTAATGTAGGTTTTAGGGATGTTTCATAGAGCTCTCATACCAAGCAAGAAGTTCCATGTTTAGAAGCTTGTGCTAAAGTTCAATATACGTATTCAAATAAAAAATATGTATAGAGCTACTATAGAGATTATCTTCATTATAGTTAAAGTTCATAAATCTAGAAGCTTATGTGTTCAGACATTGAGTGTGAAATTGCTACCTAGTTGTATGTGTGATCATAAGCCTAGGATTTTAACATACAACTTGTCTCCTTGTAATGATTGTCCATAAGTTCACTTCAAACAATCTTTGGGATAAAAATACAAAAAAACATTATGAAAAAGCAAACTTGTTTTCATACATTATTCAATTGCCATATCATTTGGGATGATGACTTCATGATGAAATTGTTTTGTAAAGTGAGATAATAAGTAGAGCTTTTATCCTATGGCTATCATAATACTTAGAGTATTTTCTAACTTGATGTATATGAGCTTAAATTGTCTAACTTGATGTATATGATCTTCAATTAAAGTAACATATTAGTAATGTAGGCTTACCATCTAAGTGATGTTCCATTCAACAACTTCTAAGGGTGTATAATAGAGCTCTCATACCACCTAAGTGAGATACCATCTTGAGAGCTAAAATTATCTAACTTGATGTATATGAGCTTTAATCAAAGTAACATGTTATTAATGTATATTTACCATCTATGTGATGTTTTATTCAATAACTTGTAGGTGTGTTTCATAGAGCTCTCATACCAAGCAAGAAGTTCCATCTTTAGAAGCTTATGTTAAAGCTCAATATACACATTCAAACAAACAATGTGTAGAGCTATTATAGAGATTATCTTCATGACATTTAAATTTCATAAATCTAGAAGCTTGTCTGTTATTGCTACCTACTTGTATATGTGATCATAAGGCTAGGATTTAAATCTACAAGTCATATCCCTGTGATTGTCTATAAGTTGACTTCAAATAAGACTTGGGATAAAAAGACAAAAATTCATTATGAAAAAGTGGAGTCAACTTGTTTTCATACATTATACAATGTCATATCAAGTGGGATGATATCAATCAATATTGGATAGTTGTAGCTTTCATTAATAACTAAAAATCACATTTGTGATTTGTTAACATCTATCAAACATTTAAGAATGTAGATAGGCAAACTATCTGAAAGAAAGATTTATAATTCTTAGGGAGTGCATATTTTTTTTAAAAAAAACTATAGATAGTTTATAGCATAAGCTATTAGTAAGTACAACTTGCAATTAAGAATCTCTAGCATGTTTACCTTGATGCCCAATAGGTAGCTCCACATGCAAGTCTATCATAGTTGTGGAACATTGTTACCATCAACATTGATATAATCACACATTGAGACAAAATTCTTTAATAAAATTCTCTCTCAAGCCCAAGTATATACTAGATACATGTCACATGTTGTGACCTCTCTTGAATTGATAATACAATTCAATGTTTTGTGAATCACATAATGTTGCACTTAAAGAGTATGACAAATCTTCCATCTACTTGCTAAAGAAAATAAAAAATTAATATCATCTATAGTCAAACCCCATTATCTCACAATCGGTCAAAGTAGCATATGTTATGATAGAATAACTCAACTCCTAACTTGAATATGACACCATTCCTAAACATTATGCTCAATCCAAATCACCATAGGTCCACACTCGTGCTCTATGTAGCTTGTACTACTACCTATCACTAAGCCCATGATGTAAATTACATTGCATATATCTCAAATGTTTTTATTTCATTCTTAGGGCCTACATGAATGCCTAATGGTCCCACACATAGCTTGACTCTGCTAACCTAGTGATAATTATGTAGATCAAGTCCCATATTGTCCACATGTTCTTTTATCTCCATGTTTCAAACTTAGCTTTAAATTCTTCATACTACTTTGCTACATGTTCTTGTAACTATTCCCCAATATCAATAATTAGATTTACATTTTACTTTAAATTGTGCTAATATTGGCTTACAAGCTATCCACTCATACTTTGATAGGATATCTAAAATTATATTTACAAAAACCAAATACTCTATAATAAATCACAACATCGATGCTTAAAAATCTAAATCTAATTTCAAATCAAATTCCTCTAATGCAATATCAATTGTGGCATGAACATTATCACCTACAATACCAAAATGATTAGCATGTAAGCAACTCCCTATTGTCTACCTCCTTTTATGTTGATTGATTAGTGACTTGCAAATGTGACTAATGGGACCTAAAATGGGACGGCACTGGCTATAGCACTAGCCGGACCTCTAACATGCACAAGACAACCCCATAGCCTCGTGGTTAGGAGTGCTGTCAAAGAGTTTTCTGTTCATGGTATAAATCATGGAGTTCTTATGTTTGCAGAAGAACTTCATTAGGATTCACATGAGAAACTTTCATACATAATTCAGTCATTATTTCCCAACATTTGACTTAGATATCATTTAATCTCATAAGCTCCTTTGAAACTTGACATGCAATTTTTAGTTTGTATCATGTAAATTGACAAAAATTAAGTCTATGGGGACCCTCAACTTGATCAACAGGAGGTAATTGATAGTCTATAGGTTATGTCACATTGGTTCATGAGGAGTATTTGCTTGGAAATCAAGAAGTGCGCCCAATAGTCCACTTGGTTTGTATGGGACCTAAAATAATGGACTTGTGTGACTTGTAAGTAACCTATATGGTCTACTTTTGTGTGGAAGCTGAAGAGAAGAGCAGCTCACATTTTTTGATGCAATTTTCAAGCCTATATACCTGTGGCAAATGGAGGAGAGTTGAAGGCTATGGTGCATACTCCAAAGCATGCAAACTCAGAGCAAACTGAAGAAAGAGAGGAGATACAAACAAAGAAGGTGAGAGTCTTTCTTGGCCATCCATTTGGTATCACGAAAATGAGTGGTATGACAGTCCATAAAAGGAAAAAATAGAGATAAGGTATTCAGCCTGCTCTTATGTATGTCTTCTTCCATTCTCTTGCCGTATTCATGGTCCATTGAAGCCCCTCTTGTGCCCAAGTACTTGAGTGACTTTGGGGCAAGTAAGTGGGAGATTTTGGAGGTGTATGGGCTGTTTTGGACTACTAAAACCTGTCATAAACAGGACAACCCACTATTCTTGTCTTCTTGAAGGGAAATCAAGTGATCTATGTGGTTGCAAGTGATAGTATTGACCTCTAAACATCAGGGCTTCACTTGAGAGTGATTAGAGAGGCTTATTCTTGAGATTATGTGCATTTTTGGACCTTGTTTATGGGCTGGAAATTACTGTTATAAAACATGGCTGAAGTGAATTAAAAGCTTTGTCAGTGCATTTCAAGAGTTGTTGGTCTATGTCTTGGAAGTAGTGGAGTCTACCACTCAAATACTTGTATCTTGGAGTTGTTGTTCATTGGCATTCATGAAATTGAAACCATTTGGGCTTACATTTGAAATATGTATTTGGATTAAATCTGAGATGAAATCTCAATATGTATTGGTCTATTAACCTCATACGCATTTGATGTAATCGAGTCAAAGTCTTTAATTCCATTCATGTATGCTAAGTATATGAAAAAGCTTGAGGTCTTCTTCTCCAACTAAATCATCTCTAAAACCCAAGACTTATCAAACCCCATTCTTTTCTCCCTCTCCTAACCTTGAATCCCTCACTCCTCTTCTACTCTAAACCCTGGTGGTAGATCTTCGACCCCCAACACGGTGATAGTGGTGAACCCGATGTGAAAGTCGGCTGCAAAAGAGAAAGTACAATGGGAGAATCATCAAGTTCGGGAGGAGATGCTTTGCAGCAGTTGGTTCGTCTGATGCAAGAGAGCCAACAACAACAATTGTAATTTTAGTAGGAGCAGATGCAGCTGCAGCAATAGCAAAGACAAGATGAAGAGTGGAATGATGTCGTTGCCATTAAAGCTTTGAAAGCAGTTGGGCAAGAGCTCAAGCAATTTAATGGGCAAAATGTGTCCTCTTTTATCCGCCTTTATGCTAACAAGATGGTCTTCTTTGGTGTCCCTCATCATGCTTGGAGCTGATACTTTGCCCGTTTGGCCGTGCATGGCCTCCAGGACCGGATTCATGGTCTTTTTCGAAAAGATGTGGGATGGTTTGCATTCAAGAAGGCTCTTCGAGAAGAATTCTTTCTTAAAGATTCTGGCCTCATGATGAAGAAAATCTTCACTGAATGGGTTGAAAGGCCCAATAAGAGACTAACTGCCCCACTTCTCTTCACCGCGAATTTGAAAGCAAATTTGCTCAGCTAGATCCTGATGATCGAGAGCCAGAAGATTGAATTGTTTCTGAAGGCTGCGGATCCTTTTCTTCAAGAGAAGCTAATTGATGGGCTTGAAGATCCTGACTTTGAGACAGGATTGAAGACTGCTTGGGGTGATGTCACTGAAGTAGTTAATATGATTGCTCGGAGAGAGCAAATGCGCCTAAGGTGGGGGTCTATCACTGCACCATCTGAGTCCATAAAAGATCATGTTCGTGTATCTCGACCTCCTGTCTCTATGGCCGAGCAACCAAGAAATCCTACTATTCCACCTCCAAAGAAGGATGTTATGGATGAGCTAATCAAGAGCATGCAGGATCTCCATCTTAATCTAAGGGAGATTAGTTCCAAGGTGGAAAGGCTTGACGTGAAAGTGGAAGAAAGAGAACGGACAACTGCCCAAAGACTCGTACGAGAAGGCTTTAAAAGACGTTGTATCTGGTGTGATAGCCTACAGCATGATAAGAGGGAGTGCAGTGCATTCCATGAAGCTGAAGCGCAAAAATTAGTCTTTTGGAAGGATGGTAAAATTCATGCGATCGAAACAGGGCTTCCTCTTGAGCCAAATTTCAGTAACGGTGGCATGAAGAAAAGACTGGAGGATTTGACAACAAGAATAGCCTATGCAGTTGTTGATACAGCTACCTATGGGCTGCAAATTGAGCCAACTAATGAAATTGTTAAAGCATGTAAAGCTTATGTAAAATCTAAAGTGTGGATGCAGGCCTTAGATCACATGGAGTGAGGTAAGGTATCCAAAGATTATTTAACTACTGCCAGTCAATGCATCCGAGGAAGAACTGAATGGACCGAGCCGGTTGATTCATTTTCAGCTTTTTCTTGGTTCGCTGAAATCAATAATCAAGAAGCTATGGTAGAAGAAAAGAGAAGAAGAGATGAAGATGTTGCTGGTCCCTCATCTTCGGGGCCAAACAAACGTGTGACAAGAAGTAAACCGGATCAACAGAAGGCTGTTGAAAATCCACCACCACCGCTAGAGCATGATATGGAAAATGCCCCACAAGCAAAGAAGATGGAAGGGAAGAGAAAAGGTAAACATCCCGGCTACAAGCTACAGTCTGACATAGAGACTGCAACGGATCTCAAGTAGATTCTAGAAGAAAGGATTCTTGGAAGCAAAATTGAATTTACATTGGGCGAAATTCTCAAAATTGCAAAACAAGGATTTCATGATGTAATAATTGATGTAATTAAACGAAAAATACAATATGTTGGTGAAGAAACTAAAGAATCTGTGCATGCTTTTTTGCAAGCTCTTCATTTGTATCTGTAGGATGAAGAGAAGCTGAATACTCAAGGGATTCAATTGGAGGCAATCAAAGAATTGATTGCAACCATAGAAGCCAAAGACGAAGACATCTATGAAGCAGAAATTGAAGAAGCTATTGCAGAGAATGTTATGGTGGGGTCTTCTGAATCCAAAGAGTAGCCCATGCATAAGAAAGAAGCTCGTCTTCACAACATGCAAGAAGAGATTGATGCTCATTTTATTCCAAGTAGTCACTACTCTTGTACCCATTGGGCAAGGGCGACCACCGAAACTATTGTCAAGATTAGAGAAAGAGAGATTCCATGCATTGCCCTTATAGACCATGGCTCGAAGATCAACGTCATGTTAAGAAGTCTCTATGAGAATGGCGGATGACCCATAGATGTGGACCCCGGATGGCGCATGAAAGCAGCCAATAATTCTTTTGGCGATCTCTATGCAGCATGTTCTTATGTACGGGTTACTATTGGTAATGTAAAAGATGAATTTCATTTCTTTGTTTAAGATTCCTATAGCTATCTTGGTCAACCTTTTATTTATGTTTCTTGTTTGGAGACAAAGGCCCTTGATGATGGTACATCATATGCTCAGATAAGAAGTAAGGATAATAACAAAGCTGTCAAATTTTTGACTATTTGTGTAAATCATCACCGAAATAGAGATCGATTGAGATATCATCCTATGCCTCCTAATGCTCGAGAATTTAAGGGTTTTCTGGTTGCACTGTTGTAAGTGGAGGCTATGGCAGTGCTTCATGTCAAAAAAATTTGCCTCCATATGTAAAGGGGGCTATGCCAAAAGCTGACTTGCAGGTATTTACGGCCAATAGTGTGGGCTATTATCAACAGTTTTCAGCCATGAATAGGGCTGAAAGAAAGCATTTATGTCATGTGGAATGGGAGCTGAAGCAAGTTGATATTTTGGCTAAAAATGAAGAAACTTCAGGACTATTTTATGGGCTGATTTATAATGATACATTGGCTGAAATACATGGAGCTGTTCATGCGGAAAATCAGGCTGAAAATCAATCCATACAGATATGCACATTGGATATTTATGACATAATTCAAGAATTTGCTGATCATGAAGCTTTTGGACAACCAAATAGGGATGAGGCAAGAGTAGAAATGAAGTACAAGACAATTGACAAGAAGGTCAAGCCGGTGGCAACTCCACTACCTCCCGAAAGTGACGGATTGGCTGAAAGGGCATCCAAACAGCCAAGTCTTTGTGACCCCAAAGATATTGGTCACCAATTTATAGTTGAAAGCTTACAGGAGCTAAAAATTAGTGAAGACTCTTTTCTCTTGCCAGCTGAAAAGCAAGCCTTTATGCAGATATTAAAGAAACATGGAAAAGCTTTTTCATTTTAGCCTCATGAAATTGGCTGTGTGGATCTAAGTGTTGTGGCACCAATGGTGATTTTCATGGTCCCACACATCCCTTGGAATCTTAAACCAATTCCGGTACCAAGGGCTCATTTCCCTAAGTTACTAGAGCTTTTAAATGAAAAGATAAAGATGCGAATATTGGAGCCATCTTCAGCTCCGTATTCTAATCGATGGTTTACCATGTCTAAGAAGAATGGATCTTTGCGATTCATTCAAGATTTACAGCCTGTCAATAAAGTCGCTATTAGAAATGCTGGTTTGGGGCCAATTGTTGATGCATTTGCTGAGGTTTTTTTCAGGTAGAGTAATTTATTCCATGGGTGATTTATATTCGGGCTATGACCAATTTCAGCTTGCTTTGGAGAGCGGAGACATTACCACAATGAATACGCCTCTTGGTTTAGTCAGTCCGCATGTGTACTCTACCTCAAGGAGCTACAAATTCAATGGCTCACATGATGAATGCCATGCATAAAGTATTGAGAGATTATATTCCCCAACTAACTCTTCCTTTCCTGATGATGTACCGATCAAAGGATGTGAAATTCATGAGAAGAATGAACAACTCAATGAGCTTGGATGCCACAAGTTTGTTTCCGATCATATTAATGATTGTGCTCAAATCTTGTCTAAACTGGAAGATGTTCATCTTACTCTTTAAGGAGCTAAATTTGTTTTTGAAGTTGAAGCAGTTCTTGTGGTTGTGGGCATATGTGTGGCCCATATGGCCAAAAACCTTCTCCAATCAAGATTGATGCTATCAAAAAAATGCGGAAAATATGCACAAATGTTTCGCAGGTGAGAAGATTTCTCGGAGCATGTGTTTTCTATCTTATTTGGATCCCACACTTCGCTCATGTTGCTGAAAATCTTTATCACAACTGTTAAGAAAAGGCCAAAGGTTTGTGTGGAAAAAAGAGCATACTCAAGCTGTTCGAAAATTGAAGAAATTGCTGATTTCCGCCCCCACCTTGAAGAGGGCTGATTACTCTAATGAATAGCCTATCATACTCATGGTAGACACAAGTCCTATTGGGATAGGATGGGCAGTCGATCAAGATGATCTTGAGGGCAACAGATATGCAATCCACTTTGGAGTGAAGGTTCTTAATGAATGTCAAAGAAGGTATACTCAAATTAAAAGAGAACTTTGGGGAGTTGTAACTGCATTGAAGTGTGATCGGGAGTACTTCATGGGCGCACATGTAGTAGTTGAAATATATTATCTTCCACTCTTGGGCATGATTCCCAACTGTTTCACTCCCCACATAGCTATGCTAAGATGGATAGCCTGTATTAAATCCTTAAATATTGACTTGAAACATATTGTAGGAAGAGATAATCTAGTTGCTAACATGCTTTCACATGCCAGATATAAAGATGAAGAAGAGATGATGGATGAGGAAGAAACAGAGTCTATATTTTCTTAAAATGATGCTGTAATTGCAGGTTCAAATCTGAAAACAGCGAGTATAACTGCTCTTAATGATGGTACAGCTGTCATAAATGTAGGTACATCATTAATTATGGCAAGTACAGTAGGTACAGCTGCTGTAACAGAATTTACAGCAGCAAAGAAAGAAGAAACAACCATGAAAGGATGGTGGGCAGCTGAAAGGCAGCACGCTCAATGTTTTATTTTAATTTGTTCTCATTTTAAGGAAGAATATTATGTAGATGATTGGCTCAAAATTGGCCAATTCTTGAGCACTATGACAAAGAATGAAGATTGGATTAATGAAGAATTCAAGATAATCAGGAGAAAGGCTTATGGCTTCTTTCTCAAAGATGGATACCTTTGGAGGCATGCAAAGAAGAAAGGAGGAGTGCCTGTTTGTGTCCTAGGAGACAAGAAGACTCAAAAGCAGGTCATGCAAGAATTTCATGAAAGCCTATTGGTTGGCCATAGAGGCATATGGGGCACTTTTGCCAAAATAAAAGAGAAATTTTGGTGGCAAAACATGTATAAAGACATTGAGCATTTTGTTGAGACTTGTCATGTTTGTCAAATGTACTCTATGGTTAAGCATAGGGATGGGCTTCAGCCTACCTTTCCTTTATCTATTCATTACAGATGGGTTGTTGATTTAGTAACCATGCCTACAGGAATTTGGAACATGAGATATCTAGTGCTTGCTAGAGAAGATCTCACAAATCAGGTGGAAGAAAAACCCTTGACAACAAAGTCCACTCAAGCTATTTGTAGATTTTTACTTGAAGAAGTGTTTTGCAGGTATGGCTATGTTGCCAAAGTAACTACTGATAGAGGAGAATCAGATGCAGATGAGGCTTGCCATTTCTTTGCTCAATTGGGAATCAAGCTATCTCTTACATCAGCCTACAATCCTGAAGGCAATGGTAAGAGTGAAATAGGTCATCAACAGATTCTCAAAGCTTTGGCAAAGTCTTGCAGAGGGAAGATGAGAGAATGGCCTAAAATGCTTCCATTCGCATTATGGATTGATAGAACTACCCATAGTGCAGTAACAGGTTATATGCCAGTTGAACTAATATATGGGCAGCCACCTATTATGCCTATTGAGAAGTCTATTATCACATGGAGTATCTTGCCTTAGGATGAAGGCATAAATAGAGAAGAGCTGCTGATTTTGTGCATAAGGTAGCTTGAAAGAAGGACAGAGGATGTCAAGTCAGCCATTGAAAGGCTGAAGGCACTAGGGTTGAAGAATAAGAAGAGGTTTGACAAGTGTCATCGACTCCATCCAAGAGCTATCCAAGAGAATGATTGGATACTTGTCTATGACAACAGCCTGGACAATCAGTATAGTGCTCATAGGAAGCTAGCCAAGTGATGGTTTAGACTTATGTGGTGAAGGTGATACATGATAATGCTACTTACACTTTGGCTAAAATGAATGGGACCATGCAATAGCTGGCAAACATATCAAGCTCTTCAAACGAAGAGAGTCTTCTACTTATGAGCTTGATGACTTGGATGTGAGCCATCTACTTGAAGACAAGGAAGAAGAAGAACACTTAGAGGATGAAGATGAAGATATGTCAGAAGAAGAGCCTCCTTAACCTACAATTTTATGAAGTGGCACATGCCGGAGGTTGTGTAGGTTAGGAGGGGGTGAATGTCAAAGAGTTTTCTATTCATGGTATAAATCATGGAATTCTTATGTTTGCAGAAGAACTTCATTAGGATTCACATGAGAAACTTTCATACATAATTCAGTCATTATTTCTTAACATTTGACCTAGATATCATTTAATCTCATAAGTTCCTTTGAAACTTGACATGCAATTTTTAGTTTGTATCATGTAAATTGACAAAATTTAAGTCTATGGGGACCCTCAACTTGATCAACAGGAGGTAATTGACAATCTACACGTTATGTCACATTGGTTCATGAGGAGTATTTGCTTGGAAATCAAGCAGAGTGCCCAAAATTCCACTTGTTTGTATGGGACCTATAATCATGGACTTGTGTGACTTGTAACTGACCTATATGGTCTACTTTTGTGTGGAAGCTGAAGAGAAGAGAAGCCCACATTTTTCGACGCAATTTTCAAGCCTGTATACCTGTGGCAGATGGAGGGATAGCTGAAGGCTATGGTGCATACTGCAAAGCATGCAAACTCAGCGCAAACTGAAGAAAGAGAGGAGATACAAAGAAAGAAGGTGAGAGTCTTTCTTAGCCATCCATTTGGTATCACAAAAATGAGTGGTATGACAGTCCATAAAAGGAAAAAACAGAGATAAAGTATTCAGCCCCAAGTACTTGAGTGACTTTGGGGCAAGTAAAGGAGAGATTTTGGAGGTGTATGGGGCTGTTTTGGAATGCTAAAACCTATCATAAATAGGGCAGCCCACTATTATTGTCTTCTTGAAGGGAAATTAAGTGATCTATGTGGTTGCAAGTGATGGTATTGACCTCTAAACATCAGGGTTTCATTTGAGAGTGATTAGAGAGGCTGATTCTTGAGATTATGTGAATTTTTGGAGCTTTTTTATGGGCTGGAAATTACTGTTATAAAACAGGGCTGAAGTGAATTAAAAGCTTTGTCAGTGCATTTCAAGAGTTTTTGGTCTATGTCTTGGAAGTAGTGGAGTCTACCACTCAAATACTTGTATCTTGGAGTTGTTGTTCATTGGCATTCATGAAATTGAAACTGTTTGGGCTTGCATTTGAAATATGTATTTGGATTAAATCTGAGATAAAATCTCAATATGTATTGGTCTATTAACCTCATACGCATTTGATGTAATCGAGTCAAAGTCTTTAATTCCATTCATGTATGCTTAGTATATGAAAAAGCTTGAGGTTTTCTTCTCCAACTGAATCATCTCTAAAACCGAAGACTTATCAAACCCCATTCTTTTCCTTCCTCTCTTAACCTTGAATCCCTCACTCCTCTTCTGCTCTAAACCCCGGTGGTAGACCTTTGACCCCCAACACGATGACAGTGTCAACATGACACATTGCCCTGTAGTCATACGTACGTTTTGTGTTTTTATCGTGTTTATAGTCCAACCCTTAACCTTCTCAAACTCCTCAGAGGGAGACCCTACATATTTTGGTGTAATTCACCTCATAGAAAAACATAGGAGGCACCCCTCGGGGCCCCCCTCCTGCGACCCTCCTACACCTTGGGGATTGGCCCCTGGATGCATCGTTAACACATATAACACATACGAACAGACGGTTATATCATTCTAGGAATGTACCAGTCCTCAATTGTCCCCTTGAACCCACCGTCTAGACCTACAGCTTGGGTGCCTTACTCTTTCCAGCGTGGGTCATTTATAATTAAACCAATTTCTATGCAAGCCAAGAATAGATACCATGTGTATGATTCATGAAAAAGTGAATGATTGTGCACAAATAGTTATGGTTTAAAATCAGCCTATGTGATGTGCAAAAACAACATTTTTAATGAATTTCTGCTAATACGCAATGATTCGTTGTAGGAACCTAGCACCAAGGCTAATGTCCTGCTACTAGATCCATTATTTTAAAATAAACCACATCCTAAATGTTATGCTTAAAGAGAAAAATTAGACTTTGTATTATTTTAGTACTTTAACTATGGTATAACATCATCCTCCCCCTCATCATATAAATTTTGTTGCGGTGCATAGGTCTAGAGGTTCTTTTATGTCATTTTTTGTATATAAAAGGAATAAATATGCACTTTAACACAAAGGACAAGGGCCAAACTAAGGCTTAACCTCATGCTTCAGCCCTGTCAGACATTCACATACATAGATCTTATTTTTTCATTTTTTTCTAGAGTAAGAAACCCAAATTTTTTCATTTTTCTCTATTTTTTCTATTTATTTTTAATATAAAATAGACATTTTCTAGTTTTTTTTCTAATGAATTATCATTGTAATTGAAACTCAACACTTTTTCTTATTTTATCCCATGCCCACTCATTTTTTTCTACTCAGAATTAAAAAGCTATCAATTTTCATCAAATTTAGTATTTTTTGGGTTTTGAAAATTTATAATTGTTGTAAATCAAAATGAGTTCTGCATAACAGTGATTGCAGCCTTCAAACACAATGCAAGGAACATTCAAATAAAATTTGAGCCCATGCGCACACCATTTAGACCATAAACGATAAAAAACAAGCAAAATTCTTTCATAAAATAGAGCATACCGCCTTTTTGTGTGTTTTAGGTTTCTTGAATATTTAATTGGGACTGTGTATCGGCCAACCAGCAATGGATTTCAGCATGGATCTTCAGCATTCAACCTCCTCAGCCTCTTGGAACAATCCGATGCCTCCTGGACAAGCATCCATCACCCGATTCTCTTCTTGATTCTTGCCACATGAAGTACCTCTATGTAGGAGAGAGAGGGAGGAGAGAGAAAGACTAGTTTTTGATCTCCACAACCAAGCAACCATTTGAAATGCGGTCTAGAGCAATGAGGAGCGAAGATTGAATGTAGGCAAGGCATCTGGTCAGTTGGGGGGTTGTTTACAGCTCCCATAGCCTCCATCAAAAGCGTGAAAAAGAATGGCGCCTTCATGATCATGGCGTGGAAAAAAACGGTCCCCCTCGCCCCACAATTTGATTTTTTTGGTTGGGGATCCCTTTGTGAGTCCCCCAAAGGTCATGCCTTTTGGCTCCCTTAAAGTCCTTTCACACTTGGCCTTGGCCTTGGCCTCCCAAGTACTCCCTGTTAGAGGCATAACCTTAGGGATTATTTATCACTTTAGTTTGAGCCTTAGGGAGTAAGGGATATGTAGGGGTGTTAGTTGTACCTTTTTGAATGGAAGAGTCATGAACCTTTTGGATGTAACTATTCGTGAAAGGAAGAGAGAAGGGGAATGCGCTGCTGGAGAAGACAGTTTTGTTTTGACAATGAAAGGATGTAACCTGATTTTGCCTGTGTAGATCTGATTCTCTGTACTGTATTCCGAATTATCTGATTCCATTGATAAGGTTAATGGTGATGAATAGTGAATATTGAATAGCGTATCGTGATTAGAATGTGTATCTGAGAAGTTAGATTATCAACATTTAGAACCAGATTTTGATTATCTGTTATGGAGGTTTTGTATCTGTTTGGTATATTAAGGGTGGACATTGCTGAGACAGAGGAGTTTGAAGAATTTGCCCAAGCCTTGCTGCAAGAATTCGAGTACTGGCAAACACAGAAAGAGGCGATTCAATGGTATACTCAGGTATTTCTGAACGTTGATTTTCCTGAATTGCCTGGAGACCTTGGCAGAAAAGTTAAAGCGCTAGTGTGGAAGGCAAAATTCAAACATTTTAAGTTATTTCCTACGGAGTCTCTGGAAATAGCCTGGGAACGGTTTTGGGGAGAACAGTGCTTATGCACATTTCAGCATTCATATGACTTGAGGGATGCACCTCGAAAGTGCAAGGGGCCTTGGTCTAAAGTCTATGGGTGTGTCTGCCACTGCTGTGAGTATTGTTTACCTTGGAACTGAAGACATATAAGCCTGAAGATGTGTAGTGCATGTCTGCTGAAAAGTACAGAGGTGAGGGGTTTGGACCTTATTATACCAGGTTATAGGCCAAATTAGAATAGGAAGAGAAGCAAAAACAGAAGGATCATCAAAGGTCAAATAGTGTAAGTCAGGTTGATACCCAAGATTTGGGTTATCTGAGTGATCAGGAAGCCCAGACAGAGGAGGCAGGACCAAGTCAGAGATCAGGAAATGCAGAGGATTCTCAGCAACATGTTGTTCATGCAGTACAAATCACACCAGGATCAGAAGAAAGGGACACAAATAGATTCCTGGGTGCATTGGCACTAACTCAGCTTCATAAACAGACAAGGAGGAAGCTGAAATTTAATCCATTGTCTAAACTAGTGATCAGGAAACAGACCGCAGCAACAGTAATACCAGGACCAATGGCACAACCTATTAACCCAGCAAATCTCAGAGTTAAATTTGCCACATTCAAGGGTGAATCCAAGAAGGAAGACCCTGATGCCCATGTAGCTCAATTTAGCACAAAATGGGAGGCAAGTGGACTAGGAGTATTGTATGGGGATGATGTGAAGAAGCAGCAGTTTGCTACCACACTGGAGGGTAAGGCCATGAACTGGTTCATACAATATGGTGCAGCACATTTTCCTGACACACAAGCTTTGCAGACAGCTTTTCTATCAAGATTCAGGAGGTGGAAGACTCCAACTGATATCCTGAAAAAACTGAAAACAATGAAACAAAAGAGGCTCCTGGTGGAGGATTATGCACAGCAATTCCTGGACTTGAATGGGAGGCTGGCACCAACAGAGAGACCTACTAATGAAATGTTAGGGGAATATTTCTGTAATGGTTTGAGAGACACTCTCAGAACTGCAGTAGCAAGTACAGACGAGCAGGAGGCTTCAATGAATTGGTGACAGCTGCCAGAAGAGCAGAGAAAAGATTGGGAAGTGTTAAATACAGCAAGAAGAAGAAACATGACAGTGATTCCGACTCAGATACAGAGTCAGATTCAGATTTAGAGACTAACTCAAACACAGATTCAGAAGATGAGGATTCTAACTCAGATTCAGAGGGTTCTGATACTGAGGACATGAAGACTAAAAGCAGGAAAAAGAAGAGGAAGCACAAACATAAAGGTAGGAGCAAAATAAGAAAGGATAAGAATGGTAATGGTAAGTCCAAGGCCAAGGTGCAAAATTTGAGCAAGCAGATTGCTGCAACATTGAAGAGTATGGGAATCTCTACTTCCACTAAAAAGGAGAGACCCTATTGCAACACTTGTTAGAAACAGGGACATATAGATGCAAACTGTTGGTATAATCCTAATAACAGGTCACATCCTGGACCATCAGCACAGAGAGCTAATGGACCAGCTGCCAATGCTGTGGAACCAGACAGGAACAGAGGAGGGGAAGGCCCCAGAAGATTTCAAGGAAGGAACAATTGGGTGCCACCCAACCAGCAAGGACCTGAAGATCCATGTACCTACTATGATCAGACAGGACATAGGCAAGGTCCAAATTGCCCTCTGTGGTGCAAGCATAGGGAAGAAAGGGGGATACCTATTATCCGATACAATAATCAGAGACAGTATGCACAAGTGCAGCAGACTAGACCTCCACAAGCCAATGTTGTGATTGTGGTAGAGTCAAAGCAAAGTTCTGAAGATAGGTGGCAAGAGAATCAGAAAACTGGGCATGGTTTATTTCAGAATCATTGTGATTGTTCTAACTGTAGGCAGATGGAAGGTGTTCCTCAAAAGGCAGCACCAGTTTTGGTAGTCACCAGATCAGGGGCACAGTATGTTGCCGACCCTGTTGTCTCTCATAAGGAGATGAAAAACCCTCATTTTTGGGATACACAGAAACAAGCCAGACAGGAATGTCTGAATTTGATTCAGAAAAAGCAGAAAAAGGAGAGTATTGATTTGAAAGGTCAGAAGACGAGCAAGTAGATGGATATTCAGGAGGAGATTCTGCAACAGGAAGCCAAGGAGGCTCAGATAACAGCAGAAGTCCTGAAGAATACCACAGTCACTATGGATCAGCTATTGAGTCTCGTGCCTGAATTTAAAAGACAGGTGCTTAAAAGCCTTGCTGAGGAGGATGACCAGCCTGATGAGCCTGATGTATGTCAAGTTGAAGCTGAGGATTTGGACTATAAAGTTCCTAAAATCACTGTGACTTATCAGAATCGGGAAATACAGGGAGCACTTTTGGATGGAGGGTCAGGTGTGAATATTTTACCTAAGTTCCTGTATACAAAGCTTAATCTCCCTGAATTGGAAGAAGCTCCATTTCAATTGAAGATGGCTGATCAGAGAAGGATCCAACCTCTTGGAATACTCAGGAATCAGCAAATCACAATTTCAGGTTTGACCTTTCCTGTGTAATATTCCCGCATATGAATCTCCTCTTAAGTTAGATAATAGCAAATTTTTTTAAAATTATCCCCTCCCTTCCCCAACCGACGATCGTGCTGGAGGAGAGGGAGGGGAGGCACGATGACTGTGCACCGTGGTGGAACTCATGGAAGGCTTGATGCTCATGCATCAGGTCGCGTGGAGGGAGGGAGGTACCTCTCCCTCTACCTATAAAAATCATGGCTATTTCAGGGAGAAGGGAGGGCCTGGACGAGAGGACGAGAGGCTGTGTAAGGCTGTTGGAGGTTGTCATGAGAGAGGAGGGGTGTTGAGGCTATCATGGAGAGAGAGAAGGAAGCTTAGAGAGCCGTGATGCTGCCATTGAGAGGGAGAGTAGAGCCGCCAAATTGCTGCTTAAATTCCGCCGCCTGTGCTCGAGGGACTAATCGTGAAGCCACTGCCAGGAGTCGAACGTCACCGCAGCCCAATTTGATCACCTTCCTTTTTCTCCACGTGTGGGAAGGTGGACCACAGAAGCTTCTCAGAATCTTCTTGAGAAGCTTCTAAAGTCCCCTTAGGAAGCCCCCCTTCCTGTGGGTTTCCTTAAGCCTTCTCTTGTGGGTTTTATATACCCCCCTGCGGGATTTAAGAACCCCTTCCCATGGGGTTCCCCCAAGTCTATTTTACCCTTCTCGTGGATTCCCCACACAAGTCCATATTAACCCCCACGGGTTCCTTTTAAACCCCCTTTTCCATTGCAACTCCCACAAGCCTTTTTACCCTCCGTTTTCTTTTAAAGGCCCTACTCGTGGAGACCCTATAAAGTCTGTTATAACCCAAGATTTTTAAAGTCCCTTTCCTTTTGGAACCCTTCGAGAGCCCAAAATCTTTTTTCCCTCTTAAGCTTCGAAGTGGAATCCTATAAGGTCTTCCCAATAGTTCTCTAATACACTTTTTCGGGGCTTTGAAGGAGAGGGAGCTACAAGCCCTTTCCCACCAATCACCCACAAGGCCGGCCCTAGGATTTTAGGGAAGGAGAAGAAGAACTCTCAAGCCTCCATTTCTGCAAGGCCCGTTCACAAGAACACTTTTGCGAACCCCCTCTTTTTCGAAATAAAGAAGGCCCAAGCCAAAAACCCTAAGGCCTTCCATAAGCCAAATTTCGTAAGCCGGTACTTCTGTCAAGGATCCGTACTTCCAAGGGAATCTCCACGTATGGATATTTCACTGAGCCCACAAGTCTAGGTTTTCTTCCTATTTTTGATTTACGTAGAAGTATTGCAATTATGCATGGTTATTTCATGGAACTAGGATGCACTTATGCTTGTCAAATCCACCTAGCTAAATGCGATATAAATAAATTGGCTATTTGAAATTTACTTGAAGTAACTCAAGATATGAAGTTGGTCATTTGTACTTTCAAGGGAATGAACGGAAAATAAAGCATCTTTATTGGTTACTCTCTGCAGCAAAAAGGGTATAGATGCTATAACCCTTCTACTCGTAAGTTTACAGTGAGCAGAGATGTTGTTTTTGATGAGATGAGTAGCTGGTATAAACAAGTAAATGTGATTGATGATGTAGATGCACAAAATGGTAATGCTGCACAGAATTCACAGCAGCAGTCACAAAATATTAGTGGACCTGGAGCATCCTCTAGCAGTGGTTCACATTCTTCGCCATGGACAGGCAGATTGAGATCAGGAGAATCTTCTCAAAGCAATGCAGATAGTGGTATGCAAGTATCATGAAAAGGAAAAGAGAAGGTTGATCAGCCCATGTTTGATGTGAATGCAGGTCACTCTTATGTGGATGGTGAATCCAGTGGCTCAGAACAGAGCATTGATGATGAGTTGGGTATTCCTTCTATTGTTACACTTGGAGTAAGGAAGACCAGGGATGTTTTGAGAGCACCTGGGAGTGAACCTATTTTGCGCAGGTCTACGAGAGCTAGGTATCCTGTGGATAGGCTGAAATATGATGGATTTACAGCCATTCACTATGCATATATGGTCAAAGTGATACACGAACCAGAACCCACTTCTTTTGAGCAAGCCATGGGAAAAGAAAAATGGGAGAAAGCCATGGATGAAGAAATGGATGCCTTGGAAGCAAATGCTACATGAGAATTGGTACCTTTGCCTAAATGTAAAAATGCAATTGGCTGTAAGTGGGTTTATAAGGTGAAGCACAATGCAGATGGTTCTGTGAACAGATACAAGGCAAGATTAGTAGTCAAGGGGTATGCACAAATATATGGCATTGACTATGAAGAAACATTCAGTCCGGTTGCAAGGATGGCAACCGTAAGAGCAGTCATTGCTATGGCTGCATCAAATGGATGGTCTTTACATCAGATGGATGTAAAGAATGCCTTCTTGCATGGTGATTTGCAAGAAGAAGTCTATATGGAGCAGCCACCAGGTTATGTGCATGCTGTTCATCCTGAGTCTGTTTGCAGGTTGAAGAAAGCCTTGTATGGCTTGAAGCAAGCACCTAGAGCATGGTCTGACAAGATAGGACAGTATCTTATCACTATTGGCTTTCAGATTTCCAAGGCAGATTTCTCACTTTATGTGAGAAAAACAGAGAAAGGTATTATGCTACTTGTCATTTATGTTGATGATTTGATTATGACAGGTGACAGTGATGAAGATATCCTTCATGTGAAAATGCTATTGAAGCAGAAGTTTGAGATGAAGGATTTGGGAGAGCTGCGTTATTTCTTGGGCATTGAGGTGATTAGATCACCAAGTGGGATACAGCTCTTGGAGAGGCAGTATGGATTGGACATGCTGTCCAAATATGGGATGATAGGCTGTAAGCCTATTTCAGTTCCTTTGGAGTAGAATGTGAAGCTGAGCACAGAAGCAGGTGAGCTTCTAGAAGACCCTACTATGTATAGACGCATAGTAGGAAGTTTGATTTATATGACTATTACCAGGCCAGATTTGAGCTATGCTGTTGGATTGGTAAGTCAGTTTATGCAGGCTCCAAGGAAACGACATTTGGATGCGGCTAGACGCATACTCAGGTATGTGAAGTCCACATTGCAGTATGGACTATTTTATGAGACTGGGGTTCAGATACAGCTGCATGGATACACTGATGCTGATTGGGCTGGTAGTATTTCTGATAGAAGATCTACCAATGGATATGTGTTCTCTTTTGGGAGTGCTGCAGTCACTTGGAGTAGCAAGAAACAGCCTATAGTTGCCTTGTCGAGCACAGAGGCTGAGTACAGGGGTGCAACAATGGCTGCATGTGAGGTAGCTTGGTTGCATAAGCTACTTTATGATATGCATCAGCCTACAGATGGGCCAGTTGTCATTTATTGTGACAACATGAGTAGTATACACTTGGCAAATAACCCAGTCTATCATGCTAGAACAAAGCACATTGAGGTGCATTATCACTATGTGCGGGAGAGGGTTTTACTAGGTCTTATTGATCTAGTTTATGTCAGCACAGAGTATCAGGTAGCTGACATATTTACGAAGGCATTGGGCGCAGAGAAGCTGCGCAAGTTCAGAGACCTGCTTGGTGTGCAGGAATTGGGATTGAGCTCGAGGGGGAGTGTTGAGATATCGAGCTCCACTCGTGATACGCCAGGGTGACCGTTGTGTATTTATGTCACCGACTTGTTAGTTGTAGATGCGGTTGGTACACCGCTCATGAATAATAGCTAGATAACAGCTATCCTTATCTACTCTAGTTCGTGGCTAAGTTAGTATGCCACCTTAGTTAGTTGAGTTTGGTTTTGAGACCCATATATAGGGTTCTTCTATTTCTTTGTACTTGAGTTCTTTTGGCTTACAAAACTAAGAAGAGGAAAACTGTTTTCAGCCTCCACCCTTGTGTGTATTCCCCCATTGTGCAAGCAAGAAAGCTTCAAGTGAGACTCCTTCCTTCTCTCCCACAATCTTGACAGTATTCACCCCTTTTGGCACATTCATGCTGCGGAAGCTTTGTTAGTGCAACCATTCAATCTTTCTATTCTATCATCTTGCTTCCATTGTGTTGAGAGTGACTGAGAGGGAGAGAGTGAGAGGTGTGTTGAGCGAGGGACTGAGGGAAGGTGAAGCTCTTCGTCATCTTCTTGCTTTTCTCGTCGTCTCTACTAGCTCTTCGACTCGTTGGTGTGCTTGGTGGTGGATGCGAAGGAGCGACGGCATCGGATCGTGTTGATCGTGGTCGTGGAACTATCTTTGAGCCTTCGAAAGGTAAGTTAGGTGAGTTCACTACAACTCGAGCTAGTCTTGTGTTCTTGCTTCCTTGGGTTGGAGAGGAGAATGCTTGGTTAGTTAGAGCGGAGCGTGAGAGACAAGGTGAGAGATTGTCGCCAACGTGAGTTGCAGCTTGTGAAAGAATAGAAGTCCGTCCAAAGTCCCGACTATTGGTGCGTTTGCCTCAACAGTAGTAGACATCAGTCTAGAGGCATCGCGTGCAACTCGTGGGCTGTCGGCCGCATAGTTGGACTAGGCCGCCGTCCGAGTCCCAGAATCGGACGTCCCATTTTGAGAATTGGACGCTCTGTCCGATCGGACCATCCTATCCGATCGGACCACTCGGACCAACCTGTCCGATTTTGGAAATCGGACCACTCAGACGCTCGGACTCGGACGCCCCGTCCGACTCGGACACTCGGACCACCCAGAATCGGACTAGCCAGAATCGGACTAGCCCGAAATCAGACCAGCCAGAATCAGACCAGTCAGAATCGGGCCACCTTGTCCGGTCCGATTCCCAGAATCGGACCACTTTGAAAATTGGACCACTTTTTCGATCCGACTCCCAAAATCGGACGTGACCAAAATCGGACACTGGTCCAATCGGACCAACCCAAAATCAAACGTCTGATTCTGATAATCGGACTCCTGAAAATTGGACATCTGAGAATCGAACAAAAAACTGTCAGAATCGGACAGGTATCTAGAACACAAATTTTGACACATCTAAACCCCGAAACTGACCCCAAAGGCTACATAGAGCTAAAGGCACATCACAGATCCATCATTGGGCTAAAATTTAGAGCACGTAGTTCAAAATTTGGCTACAAATGGTCCTCCAAATTGCGTATGGCATTTACCGTAACGGCCCTGCGGGCCGAGGGGGACTGCCCTCCCCGGATCCCCGCAGAGGCCCCCTCCGCACCTCCCCCAAGTAGATTGGAGAGAAAATGTGTGCAGTGGTGGCAGGTCCTCCAAATTGAATCCTAGTGTAGTAGTAGCTCTACACGAGCATGGAACCTCACTTGCAAAAGAGCAACCAAAAGCCCATACCCGAACAGAGAGAAACAAAGACCCTAGAACATCAATGGGCCAAACTAGCCATCAAGGGCAAAAAGGCCACGCCATGAGAACACAAAGACATTGTGTTCAGATCGTATCTAGTCAGAGCGAAATGCAACTTCAACAAGCTACAACCGCGAAGATGACTAGACATGACACTCTTGACGAGAGATGTACCTTGAATAGCACTGCATTGGCGATCCAAGACAACACTGGAGAATCCACATCTGGTCGTGCCGTCAAGAACTCAAGGGCATCTGTCAGAAGGCTTCAATTTACAAGCCAAGTCCCAGAATATGAAGACATAGTACCACCTGCTTATCTTAGAGTCAAACTCACCGCGAAAAGAGAGCATGCTATCGATGCTCTGATTGATGAAGGAGCAGATTTTAACATCTTGACCTATGAATCATGGACCCTACTAGGCCAACCAGAGCTCACACCGACTAGTGCAACTCTTAGCTTTTATGGGGGACACCCACAAGCACTATGGTGTGCAGATCGGATGCCGTATGCTTGCGTAGCGAATGCCGGAAGGTCCCCAAGAACAAAAGAACTCTACTTTTTGCACAAAATTCAAGGTAAAAAGCATGCACGACAAGAACAAGAGACCAATTGGATGCAATCTCCCCCCATGCCTTGTGTGAGCGCTCCACAAAGCATGTATCTTATGTATTAATCATCTTCAAGCTCAAATAATAGCCCCAATTACAAAATAGCACGCTTTTGGCTTTTGAGTTTGCTTTAGCACAAAATAGAAATAAAGCTAATGGGCGGCACCCAAAGAGTCAGGCGTACCCAATACAATGTCCAAATACAAATATCATAATCCTGCGCCCATGTGCATAGAAAATAATAAATAAATATACAATGCCTCAATAAATAGGCGCGATAAAATATAGGCTCCATGCCTAAGGTATGCGCCCATCAATATATAAGTAATAACTCGAATTCTCGCTATCCTCCAATGCTTTCCTCCGCCACTGCTGCTATCTCTACAGATCAACTGAAGCATTTACAATCATTAGTAAAATAATACAATTAAACCGACAAAAGTGAATACCTAGTAGCCTTCAGCTACATAAATAAATCAACTGTTTAGAAATCAATCCTAACCTTAATTTATTACGAGTGTGCACTCTAAACTCATAAACGTTTATTACTTTAATATGCATTTTGTGGAATCACCCACTATGGAATCACCCATGTACACACTAAATTAATGAAACGCCCAAAAAGGATAGGCGTCCCCATCAACTTCTTGCACAAAGAATCCACTTTGTGTATGAGCCCCGGTCAACAAAGTTTACGGAATCCACCGTAAAACCTCACGGAATCCACTGTGGCACGCAATCCACCGTGAAATATACCTCCTGGCATCATACCCCCGGGGTGGAATAGCAATTGACCTCAATTGCTATTAGCTCAATGTGGAGCTAGCAGAGTGGGAAAGGCATTTAAGTCTCTAGCGTGCATCCATTGGGCTTCTTCTATAGGATGGTTTTTAAATTTGACTAGATATCTAGAATATCTTCGGCCAGTTCTAGTGGTCATAAAGTCAGTATCTATGATAGCTTCAGGTTCAAGTATTTCAGTCTCTTCCTCTAACAAAGGTGGGTTTTCATAAACAGGGTGTACAAGTAATTGGCCTCTAAAGGGTCGTAATAAACTAATGTGAAATGTGTTGTGAATTTTCCAGTGATGTGGTAATTCTAACTTGAATGCATTGTCATTGATTTTGTGAATAATCTTAAATGGTCCATAGAATCTAGGGGCTAATTTCACAACTGGATGTTTATCTACACTTTGTAATCTACGTTTTTCTATTCTCAACCAAACATAGTCAACTTTGAAATTCATTGCTTGTCTTTTCTTATTGGCTGGTTTGGTATATGATTGCTGGGCTTTAGCAATCATGTCTTTAATCTCATAAAAAATAGTAGCGCGCATAGTAGCAATATCATCAGCACTCTGAATTCTATTTGATAAAGATGCAACTGGTGTAGACAATCTATAACCATAAATCACTTCAAACGATGCTTTCTTTGTAGATGTGTATGGTGTATTGTTATATGCAAACCGCAGTAAATGCAAATATGTGTCCCATGTCTGTGATTTAGAAATAGTGTAAGCATGTAAAAGATCTAAAGTAGTACTGTTAGTGGCTTCTGTTTGTCCATTAGTTTTAGGATGAAATGCAGATGAGAAATCAATTTTTGTTCCTAGGTTAGCAAACAAAGTAATCCAAAAGTTATTACAAAATCTAGAATCACGATCAGAAATAATAACTTTTGGTAATCCATGGTTAGTGAAAACAGTTTTCAAAAACAATTGTGCTGCCTGAGATGTTAAAGTTTTCTTACATGGAATGAAATATGCTTGTTTACTAAACCTATCTACTACAGTCCAAATCATATCATGGTTAGCTTTAGTATTAGGTAATCTAGTAATAAAATCCATAGAAATCTGTTCCCATGGTCTTGATGGAATAGATAAAGGCATAAGTAATCCATACTGTTTACCATGATGTCTCTTAACTCTTTGACAAATCAAACATTCAGAAACAAAGTTAGATACATCAGTGTCCATATGTGGCCAATAAAAATCTTCAGTTAATGTACGTAAAGTAGATATGATACCTCAATGACCTTGATATGGAGAACAATGAATCTCATGCAAAACAAAAGATCTGAATGGAACTGTAACACATAATCTCTTTTCATAAAACATGAATCCATCATTATAAGACAGTGAATCAATAGGAATCCAGTTATTTCCCACTAATTTATTCCAATCAGCATGAAAAGTAATGTCCTGATGATAAGTATCTTTCATAGCAGTTAGAGAATCAAATGATATAACAGAAATATTATGAATGGTGGGTCTTCTACTTAATGCATCAGCCACTACATTTTCTTTACCTAGTTGATATTGGATAATCGGATGAAAACTCTGAAAAAAGGCTGTCCATTTGACATGTCGGTCAGATATTTGGGGTTGGCTAAGTAAATGTCTAATACTTTGTTGATCAGTCTTAATCATAAACTCAGAACCCATTAAGTAGTGTTTCCATTGTCTTAAAGCTTGTACTACAGCTAATAATTCTTTATCATATGTGGAATATTTAAGTTTCGAGGGTTTCATTTTACAACTAGAATAGGCTATGGGATGATTATCTTGCATAAGTACGGCTCCTATTCCAGATCCACTAGCATCAGTAACTACTAAAAAGAATGGTCTATTAAAATCAGGCAGTTGCAATACAGGAGCATGGGTTAATGCATGTTTCAATAAGTCAAAAGATTTCTGTTGATTATCAGACCAATGATAAACAATACCTTTCTTTAAAAGTTTAGTCAAAGGCAAAGCAAGTAATAAAAAATTTCGCACAAATTTCCTGTAGAAACTAGCAAGACCTAGGAAAGATCGTAACTCATGCACATTTTTAGGTATAGGCCAGTTCAATATTGCTTCTATCTTCTTAGGGTCAACTTTAATACCATCAGATGATACAATATGACCTAAATATTCAATTTCTATTTTAAAGAACTCACTCTTTTCCGGATTAGCATATAGTTGATTACCTTTCAACAACTTGAAAACCAAGGACAAATGTTCATAATGTTCTTTCTCATTTTGACTAAACACCAAAATATCATCAAAGAAGACAATAACACAATGCTGATATTTCAAAAATATACGATTCATCATTCTACTAAATGTAGCAGGTGCATTAGTCAATCCAAAAGGCATCACTGAAAATTCATAATGACCAAATTGTGTTCTAAATGCAGTCTTGAATATGTCAGACTTATCTAATCTCACCTGATGATAATCAGATTTAAGGTCTATTTTACTAAATATGGCAGAACCTTGCAGTTCATCCATAAGGTCATCGACTCTAGGAATTGGATATCTATTATTTACTGTGATCTTATTTAAAGCACGATAGTCAATGCACATATGATAAGTATTATTCTTCTTCTTTACCAACAAAACAGGTGCACCAAATGGAGAACTACTAGGTCTAATCAATCCTCTATTTAGTAATTACTCAACTTGATTTTGAATTTCTTTTTGCTCTATCTGGTTATGCCTTTATGGTGCAAAACAGGGTGGTTGTGTACCAGGAATCAAATCTATTTTGTGGTCTTCTCGACGTAAAGGAGGTAAACTAGGTGGTAGATCTTCTGCAAAACATTCTTTAAAGTGTGCAAGAAATTCTTTATGCCTAGGGTGCATATGTTTTCTTTAACTTGCAGTTCATTCACCCAAATGAGATAAGTTTTACTACTTTTGCATAGTGCACGTTTAGCTTGAGTATGAGAAAGCAGTGGAAAAGCATTAGATACATGCATACCATACAATGTAATATGTTTTCCTTGAAATTGAATATTAATTTAATGTGTGGAATAATCTATATCAAGGTTATGCTGATGACGCCAAGGCATACCTAAAATAATATCACTGGACTGTAATGGTACAACTAGAAAATTCCTTCTTTCAGTATATTCACCAATTTGAATTTCTAAATCATGCATCTCTTGTATTCCATTATACCTTGTGCCTAAGAATGCTGCTTTAATGCGATAATGCATAGGAACAGTTTGTAACTTCAATTCTTTCACTAGCTTTGCAGAAATAAAATCATGAGTACTACCATCATCATGCAAAATAATATTTTCTTGTCCATGCACTAGACATTTCATTGTCAAAAAAAATGTGGAGTTGGCATACCTGGTAAAGTATCCGAAGGAGTAGTAATGTCATCTTCATCTTCCATGAAATCAGGCATTTCTTCATGTTCTTCATCTTCCATTGCTCCAAGATAGTTGATATGGACAGGTGGCTTCTTCGATTGGCAATTGGCTGCTAGATGTCCAGGTTGGTGGCATTTGTAACACACTATAGATTTGGCTTTAGATACATTGTTTGCAATGGTAGGAAGTCTAGGAATATTAGGATTTGGCTGTGGAATTGGCTTAGGGTTTTGATTGGTATTGGATGGTAAATCAGGTGGTTTTGCCCAAGTTTTACGGAAAGATGATGAAGGAAAATGACCTTGATTAAATCTTCTAAAATTTGAATTGAATTGCTTAGATCCATAGTTACCATTGGCTTGAAATTGTTGTGGACGCTTGTCTCTTCCTTGAAGCTTGTCTTTGGTGTCATGAGCTAAAGAAATTGCATCTTCAAGAGTTGCAGGCTTGAATATATTGACTTCAGCATAGTAATGCCCAAGTAATCCAGACATATACTTGCGCTTGTGAGTCGCTTCAGGTACATCTTCAAGCATGCGTAACTGGAGTAATGCATTCCAAAAGCGTTCAGTGTACTGAGGAATAGGCTCACGATCTCGTTGCTGAAGAAGGTCCCATTGCTTTATGGCTTTTTCATGAAATTGTGGAGGAAGGAAATTCTGCATAAACTTCTTCTTGAAATTCTCCCAGGTAGTGGGACAATCTGTACTCTTACGAACCACGGTCCACCAAAGAGATGCTCTATCCACTAAATGATTAGTGACACACTTGATTTTATCTTTTTCTGCGTATGTTTCCTCATGAAAGTAATCATCAAACTGACTGATGAATGCTAGAACAGTTTTTCCATCTCGGGTGCCATTGAAAGTACGGAATTTGAAATTTCTTTTACTTATCTTTGTTTCTTTGCGGATGGATTGAGCTTCGAGAGTCGCATCGATGGTACGCCGGATAAGATCTTCAGATTGTGGTTCCTCTTTGTCAGTAGTCAATCTTTGTAAATTAGCCAATTGAGCTTGCAATGCTTGCCGAGCTCGTCGTTCTTCATCCAACTGCATCATAATTAAATCCAGCTTTTGCTCCATCGTAGGTTCAGGAAGATCGCCTTCAGCCATTAAATCATCCATATGTAGTTCCATCATCCTGCAAAACCTCAAAAGACCTCACACTCTCAAAATCCAATTAGCGGGATGAGCGTAGTTCAAGATCAGGTGTACAAGGCTTATATATTTTTGTGTGTGGCTTTCACAATCTTCGTCTTTGGCTATTGCGGGATTTGTAATATTTGAAAAATCTATGTTTTATCCTTCTGCATGTGCTGAAACTGGTTCAGCAAGTCTGCATATGCGAACAGTACCTTCCAAAGAACAACTTTGCAGTTCGGAGTTTCTGCGCAGCAACAGTCCTTCTAGGAGTTTTGGACAGAAGTCGGTTTTGACTTCAAGTGACTTGTCTGACTTGCAGAGTTGCAAACTTATGAGACTTGCAGAGTACCAGAACTTGCAAAACTTGAGTGACTTAGAAGACTTGCAGAATTTGTAGACTTTGAAGACTTGCAGAACTTAGGAAACTTGATGAACTTTGAAGCCTTGTGTGATTTGTAACTTGTGTAACTTAGCTTATGATTAGTCTGGCAACAAACGACGATTTTTTAGGGAAGGGGTCACTTTATGACGCGGAAAATCACGGATACATGCCGCCCTGTTGCCGTCAATTCAAAATTATGAAGCTTTAAAGCTTCTTTAAGCTTTATAAGCTTTGTATTAAGCTTTTAAGCTTATGAAGTTTTGATACTTATCTCTGTGTAACCACGACTTGGAGAAGAGGATGTAGGAGTAGTCCTCCGTCGTTGCAGGCCGGTCCTTCGCGATCAGAGGATGGAAATAGAGGTTCTTGACCGCCAGGAATCCACACGTATCAACCGTTCGCGATGAGATTGACCGTCGAGCTCGATCGTTCTAGGAGCCCCGCCTTCGCACAAGATGGGTAGCCATTGGAAGCTCTCGATCTAAGCTTCGCTGTGATACCACTGATGCGCAGATCGGATGCCGTATGCTTGCGTAGTGAATGCCGAAAGGTCCCCAAGAACAAAAGAACTCTACTTTTTGCACAAAATTGAAAGTAAAAAGCATGCACGACAAGAACAAGAGACCAATTGGGTGCAATCTCCCCCCATGCCTTGTGTGAGCGCTCCACAAAGCATGTATTTTATGTATTAATCATCTTCAAGCTCAAATAAAAGCCCCAATTACAAAATAGCACGCTTTTGGCTTTTGAGTTTACTTAGCACAAAATAGAAATAAAGCTAATGGGCGGCGCCCAAAGAGTCAGGTGTACCCAATACAATCTCCAAATACAAATATCATAATCGTGCGTCCATGCGCATACAAAATAATAAATAAATATCCAACGCCTCAATAAATAGGCACGACAAAATATAGGCGCCATGCCTAAGGTATGCGCCCATCAAAATATAAGTGATAACTCGAATACTCGCTATCCTCCAATGCTTTCCTCCGCCACTGTTGCTATCTCTACACATCAACTAAAGCATTCACAATCATTAGTAAAATAATACAATTAAATCGACAAAAGTGAATACCTAGCAGTCTTCAGCTACTTAAATAAATCAACTGGTTAGAAATCAATCCTAACCTTAATTTATTATGAGTGTGCACTGTAAACTCATAAACGTTTATTAATTTAATATGCATTTTGCAGAATCACCCGCTATGGAATCACCCATGTACACACTAAATTAATGAAACGCCCGAAAAGGATAGGCGTCCCCATCAACTTCTCGCACAAAGAATCCAGTTTGTGTATGAGCCCTGGTCAACAAAGTTTACGGAATCCACCGTAAAACCTCACTGAATCCACCGTGACACGGAATCCACCGTGAAATATGCCTCCTGGCATCACACTCATAGGGAAGTGCAAAATCCTTGCGAAGAGTGTAAATGCCCCGAACAACGTAGTATGCTTAACAATTATGATATTCGCTTGTTTTCGAGATTTAATATAAAAGAGAATGAACACTTAAAGCTGAAAATGAGAATTATTCACAAAATTACAGCCATGAAAATGTAAAAGTAATGGAGACAAAATTGAGGGTTGAAGATGGGCAACCCCCCCCGAAGGAATGTATTTCTGCTCAACCCAAGTCCCTTAGGGAAGAGCTCAGTTACAATCAACCTGAGAGTGAGGAGAAGTAATTCTCACTCGCACAAGATCATGCAAAGATGTACAAACACACATGCATTATCTATTATGCAATTATAAGAACTGGTTTCTTTACAGTATGAGAGAACAAAGAGGGGAAATTAGCCTTTCTCCATCGTTGATCAGCAATACATGGATAGGGCTTGCTTCTTGTTGCTAAAATGGAAGAAAGAGCTCGAGAAGGAGGTGCTGTAATGAATTTATAGGCTTGCTGTCTTGTAAAACAGCAATGATAGAAGAGGGAATATGGAGGAATTTGATCATGGAGAAGTGGGGGATGATGATGGGGATGGATAGGGCCAGTTTCTGGCTATCTGTGGGTGCTGTACATGAGTTTACAGCAAAGAAAAATGATGTTGAATGAAGAAAAACGAGCCCTTATTTATAGGAGAGGGGAGAGCTAGTACAAAAGGGGAAAGTGGAGTAGCACAAGACAAGTGTCCAGCCACATATCATGAGATGTGACAAGTGGTGGGACACTTGGAAACTTGTGTGACAAGTGTCTTGACATTTGTCTCTTCTCTATGGCCTTCCTTTTTGGGTTGAATACTATCAAGAATAGAAACAACCAAATTTAGTAAGCACAGTCAGAGTACAGAACTTACTATTTTTAGAATGATATCCCTATTTTTTAGGACTAGCATTTTAGGCTAATTCGAGGCTCGTAAAATTTAGGGACCCCCCCAATATGAGTATCATATGAAAGCTTTTTCCGTGTACATCGCAAAAATGGTATCCGAATCTTCATGTGACTTTCCTATGCAAAGAAATGTGAATTTCAAGCTTTCAGCCCACACATGCACATTATACAAGCATTTCATGATCATGCTATCTTGTTGATTGTAACTGTCTGTTCTGGTGGATCTAGCCCACACTTCAAGGCATCAATCCTTTCTGTGTGCGAGTCTAACCCTGATATGCGTGAGTTCTAGTCACAGGCGCCCAATCGGGCCATATAGGTGGAAGTGTGAACTATCTTTTCTCCAACCCACTGCGTGGGTCCACCATAACCTGTGACCACTCATCAGTGGCTAGCTCCAATGCACTTTTCTTTATATCTAATTAGTGCAATAGAAATAAATTTAATAAATCATTATATAGACAAATTAATGAAAAAGGATACAAATTCTGTTTCTATAGAGTTGTGACAAAGAGTGGATACAACGCTGTCACAACAGGGTGACAAAGTCATACTAGTCACACCCAAGGAGAACCATGGCGCAGTAACGAAGCCTCAAGAGAAACAAGGAAACCCCAAGAGCATGAGCAATCCTAGCGTTGACCAATCTTGCTCATACAGGCCTAAACCCCCAGCTATGCTAAAGCCTAGGCAAACTCCTAGAACCTTGCATGAGATGGCAACCGAGCAAGCCCTCATTGAACATAGAAGTATCGCAGAATGCTTAGCTGAGTTGGATGCTAAGCTCAAGGTGTTCGCACGAGTTTACATCCTTGCGGACGTGGGCACAATCCCCAAGGAGCGGCTTGGAGATTACCTGCCCTTTCCTCTGTCTTGGGAAGAGCAATAACATCTTGACGAGCACTATAACAAGCTCTTACATGAACGCATACGACTCATCGCTGACGAGGAAGCTAATGAACTACGCCTAACCATCACGTTCAATGAAGTGCTCTGCCAATCGAATCTCGTAGACCTAGAGCAACTAAAGCGATTGTCAGCAGGTCGAAGTCAATTTGAACAGCCTTGGTGTGAAAACCGCGTTGTAATGGCTGAACTAGGGGCTCAGATCATGACAGTCTCAAAGGAGCGATTGGCCAAATGGCGGTCTCAAAGAGACCCAACCTATGTGGCACCAACTTGTCTTCGAGTGTGCTGACTGCCATTCGGAGTACGGACTTAGCTGGAACTAGCCAAGAGAACGCTCCGTTTGATAAGGTTCTCACTGAGGAGGAGTTACATATTGCCAGTAGACTCGGACACGGTTCCATGCTACTCGATGTGGCAAAATATCTATGGGTATTGAGTAAGCTGCCACGAATACTAGATGCGTGTGCCACGCTCCAGTACAACCCTGAGTCCTACAATTGGTTTCTATCCTCGTGAGGTGACATGGATTCATATCTGTATATATATAGATGTATATATAAACAATGATTTTTGTGTCACTTTGTATAGATACTATCAACACACACAAGCAATGATAGTCAAGCGCAGGGAGAAGAGTTGGGTGTGACAGGCTAAGCTTCTCAAGTCCGCCTCTCATCACGCATTTAAAAGTCGTGTGACCATCCCCACCTCCAAGTGAATGGCATGCTACCCACATTACCGCCATAGGAAGCCTTGACCAACAACTTTGATGGTGTAGACAGGGTGTAGTCCCTTTTTCTATACACCTTCTTCCCTTCACGATCTATCCTTACAAGACTGAGCCCTACCTAAGTTCATGACTGCCAACAAACGTAACTCAGCATGAGCCAAGATCTACTAATGGTAGGAGGCTAAGTATGCATCACGGGGGCCATCCCTCTACAACAAGCAATGCATGCCCTACCCCTTCCCTTCTCGTCCTATGCGCTAGATAATCCGCACTGTAATCCCTTACATATGAATGGTCTTATCATGTAACAAATCCTTATCCTTGATTCACATATTACAGGTCCCCTTGCGAGGAAAGCATGGAGAACCAAGGGCAGCTAGCTTGCAAGGATACTCTTCGTAGCCGATGAGAACATGCACACACGCCCCTCTACCGGTGCGCTACGTGCCCACTCTTAAAAGGTAAGCCAAGAAATGCGGCCCCAAGCGACACCTCCCTGGACGAAGGTTGAAGAATCCGAGGGCCAGGGGAGCGGATGCTCAGGGAGGCACACAAAATGTAGCAACGCCAGTTGCACAGACTCCCAACGCATGCTCGGGCACCAGGTGCTTACGAAGTAACAAGGTAGCCAGGGATAGGGTAGAATTTAATGAATTGTTTAAAGACATTCTGGAAATGGTGGCGGCCCAGGACTACACCATTCATGTCCCGGTCGACATGTTCCCTGCCCAACCTCATGGGAGCCTCACACTAGCACCGCCCCGGTCGCCTAGCCAACCGAACTCACCCCGCCTCGTACCTATCAACTAAATCCCTATGATGTACAAGTAGCTCGACAAGTCAGCATGCCAGAACATTTTGTTTTTTGATGAGTAAAGGGGAAAGATCCCCACTTTTACACATTCCCGTTACTTCTCGTTAATGTATGCGAGCTTAACAAGCAATGCAATAGGCATCCCAATAAACATCATAGAATTCTGAAAAATTATGTCTTACCATGATTGCATTTGTTCGATGCACTTAACACAAGCGAGCATATACTCTCACGAAGTGACAAGTGGATGCAGGATAATACAGGTCCTTGTGCGAAAGTGTTCAATGCCCGATCACCGCAAGACCATTGACCCCACAGAGAGCTGTGACAAAGCCACACTGCTGAAAGCAAAAATCACCCTTGTCGACCACCCACATCGCATGGCCCAACGCACATTCATGGGCCACGCTCCCTTTCTGGGTCAAGCTCTATAGTTGGCTCATGGCAGTCATTACCTCACTTGTACCAACATCGCGTGTGTCGCAAGGAGGTTTGCAATATCTCAAGTGTATCTCCCCATCTCAACAACTACTTCTCTAACAATGAGGCTAGGGCACAATCATCATTGTAATATCCATTTCCTAAGCCTTTGAAGCTTGACATTTTCCAACCCATTGAAAGGCTGATAGCCTCAACATATTGTAATGGTTGTACTCAGGCAAGTTCGAAAAAAAAAAAGGAAAAAAGAGACGAGAAAGAAAGAAAGAAAGCAAGAAAGAAAGAAAGAAAAAAAAAGAGCACAAGAAAAAGAAAGAGAGGAAAAAAAAACGATTGAAAAGATAAGAAGCACCCACGATCACAGCACAGCACCTAGGGGCTCAAATTAGGTACGTCCAGTGACCTTGGTCGACTGGCTCTGTCCCTAGTCCCCTAGCCCTTTACCATCACCCACAATTGTTCAGGGCACATCAAGGGCAGGACATACCTAGGGAGCCTGTCTCGCCTATGGTTAGACCTGTCACCCTGACCCACTTGCACAATTCTCTCTTGCACTCTTCCTTAGTACCATTGCTATCAGTGGTAGTAAGCACCGCATGATTGGCCATGAAAAGTACACTGTCCTCATCAAGCAAGTCCAATAGCTTCCAGCTACCGAAAGTGCAGTGTCCGTGTATTCACTTATGCTACGTCGTGCAGTTTCAATGCAAAGGATGACTCATATACCTTCACGTGTACTTCTTCTCCACATGGACAACCTTGCTTCATCCACACATTGTTATGAGAAACTAGCCCATGGTCTTCTAACTACGTAATATCTAAGTATGCACGAGCACTTACATCATATCTGCACCAAAGTATATCCACAGTTTGGGTCCTCAAGTGCAGGACAATACTCTTAGCTTGCTTAGAGTTTGACCTGCCTCCCAAACTAATCAAATATGTCTTGTGTACGATAAGAAGACTAGCACTACCCCTTAGGGAGAGACCACACGAGAGGTTTTCAACTTGTAGGTATTGAATCCTCTAATGAAATTTCAATCGCTCTTTAGCGACACCCAACTCTGAATGCTTATCCCTCATCATCCGGCAAGCCCGCCATGAATCGTCATGTGCAAAATCCCCAACAAACCAACACTTGTGCTGGCCATCAATGCACTCCCCAACACAGAATAGCCCTACCACCAACTCCAACAACCTTCCACCAGCTAGCTTGGCTACCAACAGGCCCCCAGGACCTTGTGCCACACCACCACCAACACTCCTCCATGGAAACCACAGGCGTCCTTGTCACCCACATCTTCGGTGCATGCTACATCCTACTACCTACGAAGGTGAGTGCCATGGGACTCGCACTCATCTAGGAGGGGGTAATATTAACCCTCAAACAAACGAAGGTGGAAAATCCAGAAAAGCTAAAGCAGAAGACAAAGACAAAGGCCAAGGCAAAGAGAAACGAAGGACAAAGACGCGCAAGGATAAGAGTCCTAAATAAGGGAGAAAGACGCACAAGGAAAAGCACAAGTCAAAACTTTTGTAAAAGAGCGCAAGCGTATCATGGTTTAATTCAAGGAGCGCCAGGCTCTCACCCGTGTAATTTGTAAATGTAGACGAGCGGTGGAAAGGAAGCTAGGAAGATAGAAGGACAATGGGAAAAAGGGCTAGGCTACGGCCGGTCATGTAAAAAGGGGAAAAGGGGATGACCGCCCAAAAGGGATTTAGGGTTTTGTATATAAAGTTGAAAAGTGAATGAGAAGCTCATTCTTGTGTGTGGCCAAAAGTAGCTCTCCTCTTCTTCTTCTTCTTCTTCTTCTTGCTTGCTTGAGCTTGTGCTTAAGAGAGGGAGTGTGAGAGTGTGAGGGAGTGAGTGTGTGAGGGTGAGGGACCGGGGAGGAGAAGCTCTCCATCTTCTCCTCTCTTCTTCTCTTCTCTTCTCTTCTCTTGTCTTGCTCGCGGCAATGGAGCTTGGAGCGTGGAGCTTGGGGATGGAGCTTGCTTGAAGCTTGCACTTGGATCGTGGAGCTACCAGAGTGCGCGAGAGAGGAGGTAACTCGAACGGCATGGAGGTAAGCTCACTACACCCGTAGATATGGATGGCACGTCGGTTATGTGAGAGGTAGCCATTAGTGCTCAGCTTGGAACGCTTGAAACAATAAGCGGTCCGTGGGTCTTGGCGATTGAGCGAAAGCTCCCACATTTTGGTTCCGTTGCCAAGACTAACGGATTCAATCCTTGAGCGCTTGCGCGCTTCGAATCGAGCATCAAAGTAAGGGGTTTCCCCCGAACCGGTGCTTGAGATAGGTAGGAAGTGAGGGGGTTGAAGATGGTATTCGATCTCCTTGACAAGTAGGTTTTTTTTTATTTTTTGAGATTTATGTTATGAGATGGAGTAGTGTAGGTATTTATTTTGTGATTTGGATGCATTTAGGATAGGAAAAACAAAGATAAAGAAACAAACAGTAGGGTTCTATGTTGCTGTATAACAAGCTAAAACAGGGAAATAGGGGCATAGATCCTTGGAGTGTTGTTCGATTCCAGCACCACAATGGTTCCAGGCATGTCTGGCATTCCCTTGTAGTGACTTGCACCTATCTAGAAGGCGTTGGACAATTCGGTGTAGTTGTTAACGGTATTTTGAGAAGGCTACAGAAAGCGCAAGTGCTGGATACTATTTTTTGGTGGATTACTATTTTGTGGAGCTTCATTGTATTACTTTGGACACTTGTGTATTACTTTTTCCTCATCAGACTATCATGGTTGTATTATTTTGTGAGAGCCCCGGGCTCACTCCCGTGCACATTGTATTTATCATCCGTAGTTGTATTTGTCGCACCCGCATGTGTTGCGTGGGTTGCGCACATGTAATTGTGATTAGAATAGTGTAGGCTTGGTCTATTTAGGCTAAGGTTCAAGCATGTTTCAAGGATTGACCGGCCTAGAGCCCACTATGTGGGTAGGATGCCCAAAGAGGGTGCAAACCGTAATTCACAGTTGTGGAAACCCTAAACGCAAAAGGGGCGCAAACCCTAACCCTAATTCTATGTCTATATAAGGGTGGGAGGTCTCAGTTGTATTCACCCCTTTTGGCACATTCATGCTGCGGAAGCTCTGTTAGTGCAACCATTCAATCTTTCTATTCTATCATCTTGCTTCCATTGTGTTGAGAGTGACTGAGAGGGAGAGAGTGAGAGGTGTGTTGAGTGAGGGATTGAGGGAAGGTGAAGCTCTTCGTCATCTGCTTGCTTTTCTCGTTGTCTCTACTAGCTCTTCGACTCGTTGGTGTGCTTGGTGGTGGATGCGAAGGAGCGACGGCATCGGATCGTGTTGATCGTGGTCGTAGAACTATCTTTGAGCCTTCGAAAGGTAAGTTAGGTGAGTTCACTACAACTCGAGCTAGTCTTGTGTTCTTGCTTCCTTGGGTTGGAGAGGAGAATGCTTGGTTAGCTAGAGCGGAGCGTGAGAGACAAGGTGAGAGATTGTCGCCAACATGAGTTGTAGCTTCTGAAAGAATAGAAGTCCATCCAAAGTCCCAACTGTTGGTGTGTTTGCCTCAACATTTTGGTTCCGTTGCCGGGACCTAGGATGGTGCAACCACCGAGGTTCTCACACACATTGCATGCGAATTGCATAATATCAAAGTTCATAAATCTTTTCCTTTCATTGCAACTATTTAGGCATCATTTAATGACTATTGACAATTATCTTATACGAGTCACAACTAGGAATTTGTTATGTAAGTGCATTACGTGTCATAAGCCCTATCCTTTGCGAGATGCAACCCAAACGCTTTCGCACAATTCCATCTTTTAACTTATGCACTGTACCTTCAAAGATGTGACTACTCTTGACCATGGAAGTGCAAGCAAATGCGAGCACTTGTTGTGCAACTACACTTAGTAAATCGCATGAACATATAAATTTTCCAATGCATTTAAGTTTCCTATGTGAATTAAAACATGCTTAGTGCATCCTTTCCATGCGGGGTTAATTTTTGGAACATGGGCATTCAATATTGGGGCGTTGTCCACTCTCGTACTTTGGGTGGAAGCTCCTGTGTGTGCTCCTCTCTCCTTTTGCTTGGACTGGCCGGTGAAGATCGCTGGTGTTAAGTTCTGTCTCACATTTGTAGTCATGAAAGGCGTTGACTATGACCTATTGCTTGGCCGACCCTGGATGCGTAATGCACGACTCATTGAAGATTGGGACAATGGTCTAGTCTTTTTAGGAAATCGTACTGAGGCTGTACGCATTGAAATGGATAGCTGGAAGATTACCTCAGTCAACCTAGATGCTATCTCCAGCCTGTTGCGTGGTGACACCATCTGTCCCCCAACCCAGAAGCCCTTAAACAAATATATTCCATGTCCGGAAGATGAGCAAGACTGGCTTCATATTCTTGCTACCTTGGAATTGCCCTTCACGGAAGAAGGAGAGTACAAAGAAGCTAACGAACATTTGAGTCGACATAGACTTAAGGAAGCCCCTGTAAATAAGCTCGATATTCCTGATGAACTTCCTTCTATGCCATTGTTGATGATGCATGCTGGACCATCATGCACATCTAAGCCAAAAGGTTTCTGTGTACCTATTAATCGCCTTGAGCTCCGTAAACTCCTCTTCTCATGGAGACCAGCCTTCAAGAATGTGGCTGAGGCTAACCTACTGATCTTTGAAGAGCTTTTAACGTGTCCCGTATCGCATTGGACTGAACTTCATCAAGTTTTGTTCGATTATCATAATAACCTTTTTGTCTCCATGATGCCTCCGGATGACTCGGACACAGAAGAGGATGGTGACTTCGAAGATGACCCGATTGAGTATGCAAGTGATACCGATTCTGATGTAGACTATGACTCTGATGGAAGAACCATTGAGCAAATCACAGTTGACCAAAAACCCTCCAAAAGCCCCACTTTTCACTTTGATGCTGGCCTGGTCCGTGTTAAATCCGATTTAGAATGGTTGGAATACTTGCAAGCCATGGACTATGCACAGTTGGAATCCTATACTTTTGACCCCACTTCCATCCCTAATTTGTTTACTACAGAGCCCTCAGACAACCTCCCTTTTGATGCTCCACTGACGTCAGAGGAGTCTGATTCTGAGTTCGATGCTAGTACCGACTCTGATCCTGAAATCCCTCAGCCCACCCCAGCTCCATGCTCTAAGATGAACTTTCTGGTTCACTTGAGAAGGATGCATCTTAAGAAAGCTCCGAAGAACCCTGACTCTGACACAGGCTCTCAACGTAAGCCCCAAGATCTCCCTAAACGCTTTACTTGATTCAAGAAAGGGGATCGAATTGTCATTATGCTTGGTGCCAAACGCCAGGGCGCAACTAGTGAGTCTATTGAAGGCCCTGCAAAAGTAAAGGAAGTTGATCTTACTGAGGAAGGGGAATCGCCTAAACCCGCCTTTATTGCTGAGGATTTACACAAGGAAGATGAGGAGGCGCTCATCCAGTTGCTCAAGGAGTTTCGAGACGTGTTTGCCTGGAACTACACAGATCTCAAAGGAGTGCCACCTCAGGTACTTACTCACACTATTCCCATGCGGCCCGACGCTAAACCTGTCAAACAGAGGCCATACCCCATGAATCCTCGCTATGCTCAGCATGTGAAGGAGGAATTGGACAAATTGCAGAAAGCAGGATTCATTTATGAGATTGAGCATACTGACTGGGTATCACCCATTGTCGTGGTCCTGAAAAAGAATGGCAAAATTCGAGTATATGTCAACTATAAGAAGGTCAATGCAGCAACCAAACGCGATCACTATCCGCTGCCCTATACAGATTACATGATTGAGAGAGTGGCCGTGAAGGAGGCTTATAGCTTCCTTGATGGATTCTCTGGATACAATCAAGTTCAGGTTCACCCAGATGACCGTCATAAGACTGCTTTTGCCACTAACTGGGGCGTATTTGCTTATATTGTCATGCCATTTGGGCTGACCAATGCACCCACCACCTTTCAACGCTTGATGTGCACCATCTTTAAAGACGTGTTGTGTAAATGGCTTGAAGTCTTTGTTGATGACCTTTGTGTCCACACCAGTTGGGACGAGCACTTAGCCAAGTCTTTGAACGATGTCGGCAATATCAGCTTTCTCTAAATCCCCTGAAATGTCAATTCTGGGTCATGCATGGCATCATTCTAGGACATGTGTCCAAGAATGGCATTGCCACTGATACAACCAAGATCAAGGTTATTATGGAGCTTTCACCTCCCACCAATCCGAAGGGTATTCAATGCTTTCTTGGGCATACTGGCTATTATCGCCGCTTTGTTCTAAACTATGCTGCCATTGCCAGGCCACTTTATAAGCTTTTGGTTGTGTGGGCATGGACTGCTGAATGCCAGGATGCCTACGAGGCCGTGAAGAAGGCTCTTGTCTCTGCACCCATTTTACGAGCCCCAGATTGGACAATCACATTCCATGTTCATATTGATGCATCCAAAATTGCCATTGGAGCTGTTTTGTGCCAACCTGGTGAACATAACATGGAATTTCCAGTAAGCTTTGCAAGCAGGCACCTTATTGAGACTGAGATGAATTATTCCACCACTGAATGGGAAGGTTTAGCAATGGTTTATGCAGTTAAGAAGTTTCGGCATTATTTGCTTGCCACTCCCTTCACATTTTTTGTTGATCATCAAGCTCTACTTTATCTTGTGAACAAGCCATGTGCCACAGGTAGAATTGCACGGTGGTTGTTGTTGTTGCTTGAGTTTGATTTCTCTGTGGTTGTGCGGAAAGGGAAGTAGCATTACATGGCTGATCACATGTCTCGATTAACTAGTGGAGAAAAGGCTACAGGAGTTGATGATAATTTACCCGATGCCCATTTATTCCGCCTTCAACAGGAGGCCCAACTGTTCAAGGATGATCTTACACCTCATTGGGCCGATGATATTGTTGCTATTTTAGAGAATGGAATTCCTAAATGGCCCATTGAGAAAGCTCGTCTCACTCGCTTGTTGATTAAGACACGACCCTACCAGATGATTGCTGGTCAACTTTATCGACTAGGGCAGGACAGTCTTCTTCGACGATGTGTTTGTGAACATGACATGGAGTGTGTGCTTCAGGAAGCCCATGGTGGCATTGCTCGCAGACATTTTGATGGTCAGGAAACAACACGTAAGGTCTTACAGGCCCAGTTGTGGTGGCCCACCTTGTTCAAGGATGCGGCACGTTTTGTTAAGCATTGTGATGAGTGCCAGCATACCAAACTTCCTATTCGCAAGGACAAGATGGAACTTTCACCTATCATTGCTAGACAACCTTTTGAAAAATGGGAGATTGACTTTGTAGAACCTATCACTCCAGCTGCTCAGTATTCACAAGCACGCTACATCATAGTCGCAATAGACTATATGACAAAATGGGCTGAGGCACGTGCCACCCGTAAGAATGATGCTCGTACAATAGCTAAATTCTTGTGGGAACAGGTGATCTCTCGCTTTGGCTGCCCGATCGAGTTGGTTAGTGATCAGGGGACTCACTTTTTGAATGAAGTCATTGAGCATTTGCTCTCCACCTTTCTTATTATCCACCGCAAGTCATCTCCATATTATCCTCAGGCAAATGGCCAGGCTGAGTCCTCCAACAAGATTTTGCTTAATGTGTTGACCAAGACTGTTTTTGCTTCACGCTCTGATTGGGATAATAAGCTTATGGTTGCCCTTTGGGCTTACCACACTGCCTTCAAGACTGCAACTGGCTAGACTCCATTTCAACTCACCTATGGTACTGACGCTGTTATGCCAATTGAGTTTCTCATCCCCAGTCTTCGCATTACAGTACAGGAGCGTTGGGAAGGCACTAGTGCTTGGACCAACCGCCTTGTGGAGTTGGAACGTCTCACTGAAACTCGCCTTTTGGCCACACATGCTCTCCTTGCTGAAAAGGCCTGACGTAAGGCCTGGTTTGATCGACATGTGCAACAGCATTCCTTTGATAAAGGTGACCTGGTGCTCTTGTATTCTCTTAAGGGCCATAAACAGAAATTGAAACTTCGCGGCCTAGGACCGTATCGCGTTCGTCAAATTAGCAGGACGGGCAATGTTGAACTTGAAACCCTAGAGGGGGAAGGCATATGACTTTTCAATGGCAGCCGCATTAAGAAGTATTACCCCCCAAACCATTATTTGCATGAACGCCCCATGCACCCTCCTGATGTTCCTGTCAGTGCGGTCATGGTGGCTGAACAAACCGGGTATGAGCAACTTGAGCAGAAGGCAGATGCTCATAAGTTGGCTTCATCTAGCACCACACAGAATTCCTCTTCATTTTTTAATGTACGAGCTGTTTCCATTTCTTTACTTGACCCTGAGGATGACCTTGTCATTCCCCCAACTTTCCTTCGAATCCAGTTGACTGCTGCCAAGTAGGTCACTACTGACGCTCTCATTGATGAAGGTTCTGACTTCAACACCCTTCCATATAACCTCTGGATGGATTTGGGCCAACCCACCTTGACACCCACTCACACTAAGCTTAACCCCTATGGTGGCCAACCTTACTCGCTCTTGGGTAAATGTAAGCTTTTGCTTACTATTGCAACTGAGAGCATCCCTCTTCTTTTTTATGTTCTTCCGAACCGCGAAGATGTGGGCAAGGAACTTCTCTTGGGCCGACCTTTCAAGTATCAAGTTCCATGCACTATCAACTATGTTGATCAGCGCATTACATTGCAATTTCTAGGTGCCCATGTAGTTTCTGCTTTTAGTAAAGGGGATCTTTCTGCGGGGCCAACGCCAATTCCTCTTCCCACCCCTTCTCAGTCCGGTAGTTCCTTATTTCATCAGTTGCTGCAAGCCCAACATCACCATGCTACTCCTATTAGTCGCGCCTCAAAACCCACGCCTATGAAGTTTCCTCACTTCCAGTGGCGACCTCGCCTCGCCTCACCACCTCCATTTCCACCTTCACCACCCTCAAAGCCGTTGCATCGGCAACCGAGTCGACGTCGTCGAACTCCTCCAAAGCCCACAATTTCCTTGTGTTGAGTGGCACGTGCTCTCTTGGAGACTCAGGGCTATTACCAGGGTAACACCTACATTTGGATTCCCAAACGATCTAACTTCTCATCTATCCCTTTTTCTTGGGCTTCGTCCATTGTTCCTCCAGGCTGCTCGAATCGCCGAATGTCTTATCCACGGGTTTCTCATTCCTTCCTACCTCCTGTCACCCCGTCTCATGACGAGTCAGAGTCTACGTCCCATTCCGCTTCCCTTAACCAACCACCTCCTAATAAGAAGTCATTTCCACTACCTTCCTCTGTCTCCTCATCTCCATCTTTCTCTCCGGAACCCCCTCCTGACCCTCTTCTCACACCTTCCCTTGGGCCCTCAGCTTCCTCTGAGGCATCCTCCTCTTACAATCTCTCTCGGCCAGTTCACCAGTTGGATCAGGAAACCCAAGCTAAACTCCAACATGAACACAGGGACCCAGTTCCACCACATCTTCAGATTAGTTCCACCGCCCCTGATCCCCCTTCTGGTCTAAAACCTCTGCTCATTTGCCGCTCTCTTAGTGGCATGGCTGCGGACTTGGCCACGAAGGACAACTCCCCTTACGCTAGTTGGTTACTCCAATTCGATTCTATGTTTACCACCTTTGCGAAATTGTTTGCTATGATTGACCTCAGCCTTGCCGACAATGAGGCACTTGAACTTGCTACTCGATGGAATCCCACGTGGGAGGAGCATGAATATCTTTTCTGCAAAAGTCTCTTGGTGCAGGCTGAGTACGTCAAGACTCTTCCTCAGAAGCGTCTCCAGTCCTCCCGATTAATCTCTTCTTATGCTCCAGTGACCAAATGTGTTGATTCCACCGAGCTTGCAGCTCTTACCACCAAACAAACCACTTCTAGTCTTTTCTTATGCCTCTAGTATAACCATCGGCTTGAGATTTCTCAGGCTCGCAATCGTCTGATGACCACTGCCGAGCAACGGCGCGCCATTAGTAACCTTTGATCTGATCCTACATATCATTCTCCTGTTTCACTCCATGCCATCATTTTGGCTCGTGACCTAGAAGTGCCTTCCAATTTGCAACACCATCCCCTATTTAATAAAATTCTAATGGCGGAAGAACTATATGTGGCTAGTCGCTTTGCTGGTCCATGTCTCCTCACAGATATTACCACTTATTTGTGTGGTTTGGCTATGCGCCCATTTGACCTTGATACATTTGCGGAATTGGAGTATAACCCCAACTTTTACGCTTGGTGGATATCCATCCTTCCTTCATTTTCCCTGTCCACCTAGTTGTCTTTCCATTTTCTTTGTCCATACTTCATCTTCTTTTTCTTTTTCCTTTTTGTGTTGCCCTGTCATCTTTTCCGTCCTTTGTTGCTTACCCTTGCAAGCTAGGAAGCTTGCTAGGTCTTTTTGTTGCAGGAGGGCAATTGGCAATCCATTCTGGCATTATTTTTATAAAAAGGCAAAGGTATAGTTTGACTTTTATATTTTGTGTGATGGTTAGCTAGAAATTTCTCAAGATGTGGTCTTATCTTTTGATTAAGCAGATGACAAGTTCACAGTTTGAAATGTCTACAATGTCGGCATTGGTGCTGTCAAGGATCATCATTATGAGGACAAGGGAGTATTCACTATGGAGCAATGCAAGGAGTTTGGTCTAGAGACCAGCATATGGAGTTTTGGGGCCTTGAAGTTTCGTCAACTTACCAACTTGGAGAATATTGTCAACAGGTATCCTAAAATTGGGGAGTTGGTGGCTAAATGTGGGCTAACCGACTATATTAGAGCAACCAATGGGCCTATTCACTTTGCCAATTGCTACAACTTTGTTCAAAACTACGATCCTAAGACTAAAACAAGTAAGATGAGCTACTGGGATGAAAAAGAGCAAAAGGTTGGGGAGGTAGCACTTACTTCTAAACTGATAGAACAAGCCTTAGGTCTTTGTCAAGGGTCAAGAGGGCATGGTAAAGCTAGTAAAACTCATCTAGTGGATCAAAGGTGGGAGGGTAAGCCTAATGTTACTACTAGTGGTCTATTGTTCTCTGCCATTGAGGAGTTGGATCTTAGAGCCACTACACAGGTGTTTCACCATTTGTTTACCTACAACAAAACCAGCACTCGTGCAGGGAGAATACCCAAGGGCTTCATGGAAGATATCTTATGAGATAGGATACTTGATGAGGATTTAAATAAGTTTTGGATGGATCAGATTTGTGAATCCCTTGCCAAAGCACATGAGACTCTTCCTAAAACTCCTGAAGGGAGACTCACCACTACTGAGGCCAAGATATGCATGATAAATTACAGTGGTGCACTCAGTAAGGTCATCACCACAGCCTTGGGACTCTCCGAGCCCTTTCAGGTGGCACCAGCAGTTGCTGAGATGGGTCAACTGAAGGACAAACGACCAAGGGAGGAACAAGAGTCAAGTGTTGAGAGTTCACTAAAGAAGATGGGTCAAAAAAAGAGTAAGAAATGAAAATTTAAGACAGAGCACCACGTAGCGATCGAGTCGCTAGAGAATGCACAACACTTGGGGGAAGCTCTCCACAAGGAAAAGGAGAATCAAGCCACAACCATACAGGAGTCATCCATTAAGGACATGAGAGGGAAGGAAGCCTCCGCTCCACAGGAAGTTGAAGAAGACGTTGGTAGGAAACCTAGAGATTCTGACAAAGGAAAGGGAAAGAATCAAGGAAAACAATCGGTGATTGGTCCAGGAGATTTTCAGATGCTCATGACCACTTTACAAACCATGCAAGCCTAGATAAACATGTTGGAACATGGTAGACAGAATGAAGAAATTACAGTCACTTCTAGTGTAGAGAAGCTGTGACCGGATGAGACTACCACTAGTTCAAAAGTTTGCACAAGAAGGACATCAACGAATTTGGATGGTCTTACCACATTAGAGCTCTTATGTGAAGAGTTGAAACAGGACAAGGATCAAGCAATTCTGGAAAAATTGGAATTACAAAAGAAGTATGAGGCAGAGAGATCATCTCATCAAGAATTTTTGAAACACTCAGCCCAGCAGTTACACGACTTATAGACTCAGATTGTGGAGAACAATAAGGAGATGGAGGGGCTAAGGGAACAGTTGCAAGAAGTTGAGGTCCTGAGGAAAAGGGAAGAAATTCTTTGTGCTCAGGTTGCAGATCTTGTGGTTTAGTTAAAGGAGGAAAAGGCAAGGACATCAACTCTCACCAGAGAGTTGTCAGAAGCACATCGGACTCAGACACAGATGAAGATAGCCTTTACAGGGTTGCAAGATACAATTACAATGAGTCTGACTACTGTTGTCAATCAAGTTGAGGAAAAAGCTATCAGAGCTTACGAGGAGATGTTACAACAGCTATTCACAGGCTTGGCTCATTCCTTTCACAAGGAACTCCAGTTTAAGCTTTATGCAACTGCCTATCAACATGCACTATCATTACAGCAGGGGCTTTATCATCAGGCCATTTGCACTTTATCATCCAAAAGCACCGATGATGTGGAGGAGCTCAAAGATGAGTTGGGAATTGCTACTGGTGCCTTAGCCGCTTTTGACCAGGGTAAGGAGCTCATGTTGTTGACCTCAGACCCAACTAGTAGCCAGATGATTGATCATTTGCATGACATGGGCTATAATGATCAAGAATTGAGGGATGTAGGAATGATGCAATCAACATCTACTGAGCCATGTGACTTACAATATGAGACACTTGTTGAAGACCCTATTGCAGTAGAGCCTTTTGAAGATATGGTTCCTTCTGAGGATTATATGGATCCTCAAGATTTTGCTGAGCAGGAAGATGGAGCTACTGAGGAAATACAGGTACCCCCAACAGTGTCGGACAAGGAACTTGAGGTCCAAGAGCGCTTTGATAGGATGGTTAAAGTTCTTAGGGCTACCCCTCAGGATGTGCCAGAGTATTCCATTGACATGCAAGGCATCGAGGCATAGAGAGAGGATCTAGATGAGCCCATTAAGACCTATCATGAGAAGCAGATGAGGGAGGAGACCATCATTTTTTATTTCAATGTCTATGGAGATGCCAAATTCAGAACACCCTTACCAGTCAGTACACTGCAAAAGCTTATTAAAGTGGGAAAGAAGATTGCTAAGAAGTGGTTGAAGAAACAGGATAGGTCGGCTTTGAAAGGAGCTTGTAAGATTCCCAAGGAGAAGAACAAGAGGGAGTATCTCACCGAGAAGCCACGAGAGGTGTGGAAGCTTCAACCAGAATGGCGATATCCTATCCTTGAAGTGGATGAAATGGCCCATTCTGCCTTTTGCTACTCAAATCGGAAGATAGATGTACTCCATTGCCCCTATCCGAGAAGATATGGCAGAAACTATGATGCTGAGAAGCATGGTAGGCATAACTTTCCCAAAATTCCCAATATCAATGCTCCGCATGAGAGTGATATCTATCACTTTCAGATGCGTGATCTGCTACCCTCTTTTGACAATTTCCTTAAACTCTACTCAAATTGCCCCGATCCTACCTTCATAGTTACTTGCAATTATCTCTGCCTCATAGTCAAGCTCTTATAGCAGCCACCAACTCCCTATGAGGATGGCCTGCCACCCTTATTCATCGACATCAACACAAGGATTGACCGCATTGCCATGGCAAGACTTCTTCTTCGAGCTGTATTATTCCCCTCTTACTGCGTTGCCTTGCTTGAGGATATGGTGGATAGTAGATTTGCTCGGTGTACCCATCCTTTTTATCCAGAATCACCCATTTATTTGCGAACCTTTCTTAAGCCATATCTTTTGAGCAAATGGTGTCTTTCACTTACCTTGCATCCACTTCCTGAGGAGTGACTCCCTTGTGCATCACATGATGGGAAAAAAAAAGAGAAAGCAAATATATATATATATATATATATATATATATATATATGCACTCACATGCACTGCACTGCACCTAGGGGTCCTCAAGTTGGATGCGTCCAGTGGCTTTGGTCGGCTGGCTCTGTCTCTAACCCCCTAGCCCTTTTTCCATTTCCCCACACATTTGCTTAGGGCACATCAAGGTCAGGACATACCTAGGGAGTCTCGGCTCGCCTAGGTTAGACCTGTCTCCCTGAGTCACGTGCACTTTTCATTTCTACTTCATTTATCTCAGTAACACCACATCACCTCAGGTCACCTACCACATGTGGTTGATCCAGTGGAGAACCATGCGCTTCAAGAATTCCTTTATCTATCCCACTTAGGTGTCTCCCTTGCATCTTCAACAACAACCTTTTTTTTCTCAGTACCTACCATTCTTTCCATCTTCATCAAATCAAGCTCCCTTGCTTCCTCATCATCATCAAGAGAAGCACCCATGGAGAAGTCTTCTACCTATGTATTAGACTATGTATGCACGTGCACACACTATAGTATTTGCACCATAACCTATTCATGGTTTTGGGTCCTCAAGTGTGGGACAACACTTCAGGCTTTCCTAGAGTTCGACCCATCTCCCAAACCAACATCATCATATGTCCTGTGCACGATCAGAAGACTAGCACTTTTCCCCTAGGGAGTGACTGCACATGAGGTTTTACTTTGCAGGTATTCGAGTTGTGGAGAATCATGCGCATCACTTCTACATCAACATTGCATCTCCCATCTTCTACGACCTCTATTCCATTTTCCAATGACCATTCAAGTTCTATTCATCAACGAGATCAACAATCAAGTGTATCTTCAGCATAGCCAACTTTTACAGGATTTGTCACCAGCAACACCATCAGTCTCACCATCTACCACAATTTGAGCAACATCATTTGTACCACCCGCAGCAGGCAACATCCTCATCTTCAACAACCACCGTTCTTCATCAGCCACATCCATTTCTTCTCCATCAGGACTACTACTTGATCATGACTGTTCCCAGCATTCCGCGTCTTTGGTGCAAGCTACAGCATGCTACCTATGACGTGAGTGCCCTGGGACTGGCACTCGTCTAGGGGGGAAATAATGTTCACGGTATTCTGAGAAGGTTGCAGAAAGTGCAAGTGCTGGATACTATTTTTTGGTGGATTACTATTTTGTGGAGCTTCATTGTATTACTTTGGGCACTTGTGTATTACTTTTTACTCATGGACATCATCAGACTATCATGGTTGTATTATTTTGTGAGAGTTGGGCTCACTCCTGTACACATTGTATTTATCACCCGTAGTTGTATTTGTCGCACCAGCATGTGTTGCGTGGGTTGCGCACATGTAACTGTGATTAGAATAGTGTAGGCTTGGTCTATTTAGGCTAAGGTTCAAGCATGTTTCAAGGATTGACCGGCCTAAAGCCCACTATGTGGGTAGGATGCCCAAAGAGGGTGCAAACCCTAATTCACAGTTGTGGAAACCGTAAACGCAAAAGGGGCACAAACCCTAACCCTAATTCTATGTCTATATAAGGGTGGGAGGTCTCAGTTGTATTCACCCCTTTTGGCACATTCATGCTGCGGAAGCTTTGTTAGTGCAACCATTCAATCTTTCTATTCTATCATCTTGCTTCCATTGTGTTGAGAGTGATTGAGAGGGAGAGAGTGAGAGGTGTGTTGAGCGAGGGACTGAGGGAAGGTGAAGCTCTTCGTCGTCTTCTTGCTTTTCTCGTCGTCTCTACTAGCTCTTCGACTCGTTGGTGTGCTTGGTGGTGGATGCGAAGGAGCGACGTCATCGGATCATGTTGATCGTGGTCGTGGAACTATCTTTGAGCCTTCGAAAGGTAAGTTGGGTGAGTTCACTACAACTCGAGCTAGTCTTGTGTTCTTGCTTCCTTGGGTTGGAGAGGAGAATGCTTGGTTAGTTAGAGCGGAGCATGAGAGACAAGGTGAGAGATTGTCGCCAACGTGAGTTGCAGCTTCTGAAAGAATAGAAGTCCGTCCAAAGTCCCGACTATTGGTGTGTTTGCCTCAACAGTAGTAGACGTCAGTCTAGAGGCATCGCGTGCAACTCGCGGGCTGTCGGCCGCATAGTTGGACCAGGCCGCCGTCCGAGTCCCAGAATCGGACGTCCCATTTTGAGAATTGGACGCTCTATCTGATTGGACAATCCTATCCGATCGGACCACTCGGACCAACCCGTCTGATTTTGGAAATCGAACCACTCAGACGCTTGGACTCGAACGCCCCGTCCGATCGGACCAACCCCATCCGACTCGGACACTCGGACACTCGGACCACCCAGAATCGGACTAGCTAGAATCGGACCAACCTGAAATCGGACGAGCCAGAATCAGACCAGTTAGAATCGGACCACCCTGTCCGGTCCGATTCCCAGAATCGGACCACTTTTTCGATCCGACTCCCAAAATCGGACGTGACCAAAATCGGACACTGGGCCGATCGGACCAACCCAAAATCGGACGTCTGATTCTGATAATCGGACTCCTGAAAATCGGACATCTGAGAATCGGACAAAAAACTATCAGAATCGGACAGGTATCTAGAACACAAATTTTGACACATCTAAACCCCGAAACTGACCCCAAAGGCTACATAAAGCTAAAGGCACATCACAGATCCATCATTGGGCTAAAATTTAGAGCACGTAGTTCAAAATTTGGCTACAAACGGTCCTCCAAATTGCGTATGGCGTTTACCGTAACGGCCCTACGGGCCGAGGGGGACTGCCCTCCCCGGACCCCCGCAGAGGCCCCCTCTGCACCTCCCCCAAGTAGATTGGAGAGAAAATGCGTGCAGTGGCAGATCCTCCAAATTGAACCCTAGTGTAGTAGTAGCTCTACACGAGCATGGAACCTCAGTTGCAAAAGAGCAACCAAAAGCCCATACCCGAACAGAGAGAAACAAAGACCCTAGAACATCAATGGGCCAAACTAGCCATCAAGGGCAAAAAGGCCACGCCATGAGAACACAAAGACATTGTGTTCAGATCGTGTCTAGTCAGAGCAAAATGCAACTTCAACAAGCTACAACCGCGAAGATGACTAGACATGACACTCTTGACAAGAGATGTACCTTGAATAGCACTGCATTGGCGATCCAAGACAGCAGTGGAGAATCCACATCTGGTCGTGCAGTCGAGAACTCAAGGGCATCTGTTAGAAGGCTTAAATTTATAAGCCAAGTCCCAGAATATGAAGACATAGTACCACTTGCTTATCTTAGGGTCAAACTCACTGCGAAAAGAGAGCATACTATCGATGCTCTGATTGATGAAGGAGCAGATTTTAACATCTTGACCTATGAATCATGGACCCTACTAGGCCAACCAGAGCTCACACCGACTAGTGCAACTCTTAGCTTTTATGGGGGACACCCACAAGCACTATGGTGTGCAGATCGGATGCCGTATGCTTGCGTAGTGAATGCCGGAAGGTCCCCAAGAACAAAAGAACTCTACTTTTTGCACAAAATTCAAGGTAAAAAGCATGCACGACAAGAACAAGAGACCAATTGGATGCAATCTCCCCCCATGCCTTGTGTGAGCGCTCCACAAAGCATGTATTTTATGTATTAATCATCTTCAAGCTCAAATAATAGCCCCAATTACAAAATAGCACGCTTTTGGCTTTTGAGTTTGCTTTAGCACAAAATAGAAATAAAGTTAATGGGCGGCACCCAAAGAGTCAGGCGTACCCAATACAATGTCCAAATACAAATATCATAATCGTGAGCCCATGCGCATAGAAAATAATAAATAAATATCCAATGCCTCAATAAATAGGCGCGACAAAATATAGGCGCCATGCCTAAGGTATGCGCCCATCAATATATAAGTGATAACTCGAATACTCGCTATCCTCCAATGCTTTCCTCTGCCACTGCTGCTATCTCTACAGATCAACTGAAGCATTTACAATCATTAGTAAAATAATACAATTAAACCGACAAAAGTGAATACCTAGTAGCCTTCAGCTACATAAATAAATCAACTGGTTAGAAATCAATCCTAACCTTAATTTATTACAAGCGCGCACTCTAAACTCATAAACGTTTATTAATTTAATATGCATTCTGCGGAATCACCCGCTATGGAATCACCCATGTACACACTAAATTAATGAAACGCCCAAAAAGGATAGGCGTCTCCATCAACTTCTTGCACAAAGAATCCACTTTGTGTATGAGCCCCGGTCAACAAAGTTTACGGAATCCACCGTAAAACCTCACGGAATCCACTGTGGCACGCAATCCACCGTGAAATATGCCTCCTGGCATCATACCCCCGGGGTGGAATAGCAATTGACCTCAATTGCTATTAGCTCAATGTGGAGCTAGCAGAGTGGGAAAGGCATTTAAGTCTCTAGCGTGCATCCATTGGGCTTCTTCTACAGGATGGTTTTTAAATTTGACTAGATATCTAGAATATCTTCGGCCAGTTCTAGTGGTCATAAAGTCAGTATCTATGATAGCTTCAGGTTCAAGTATTTCAGTCTCTTCCTCTAACAAAGGTGGGTTTTCATAAACAGGGTGTACAGGTAATTGGCCTCTAAAGGGTCGTAATAAACTAATGTGAAATGTGTTGTGAATCTTCCAGTGAGGTGGTAATTCTAACTTGAATGCATTGTCATTGATTTTGTGAATAATCTTAAATGGTCCATAGAATCTAGGGGCTAATTTCACAACTGGATGTTTATCTACACTTTGTAATCTACGTTTTTCTATTCTCAACCAAACATAGTCAACTTTGAAATTCATTGCTTGTCTTTTTATATTGGCTTGTTTGGTATATGATTGCTGGGCTTTAGCAATCATGTCTTTAATCTCATAAAAAATAGTAGCGCGCATAGTAGCAATATCATCAGTACTCTGAATTCTATTTGATAAAGATGCAACTGGTGTAGACAATCTATAACCATAAATCACTTCAAACGATGCTTTCTTTGTAGATGTGTATGGTGTATTGTTATATGCAAACCGCAGTAAATGCAAATATGTGTCCCATGTCTGTGATTTAGAAATAGTGTAAGCATGTAAAAGATCTAAAGTAGTACTGTTAGTGGCTTCTGTTTGTCCATTAGTTTCAGGATGAAATGCAGATGAGAAATCAATTTTTGTTCCTAGGTTAGCAAACAAAGTAATCCAAAAGTTATTACAAAATCTAGAATCACGATCAGAAATAATAACTTTTGGTAATCCATGGTTAGTGAAAACAGTTTTCAAAAACAATTGTGCTGCCTGAGATGTTAAAGTTTTCTTACATGGAATGAAATATGCTTGTTTACTAAACCTATCTACTACAGTCCAAATCATATCATGGTTAGCTTTAGTATTAGGTAATCTAGTAATAAAATCCATAGAAATCTGTTCCCATGGTCTTGATGGAATAGATAAAGGCATAAGTAATCCATACTGTTTACCATGATGTCTCTTAACTCTTTGACAAATCAAACATTCAGAAACAAAGTTAGATACATCAGTGTCCATATGTGGCCAATAAAAATCTTCAGTTAATGTACGTAAAGTAGATATGATACCTCAATGACCTTGATATGGAGAACAATGAATCTCATGCAAAACAAAAGATCTGAATGGAACTGTAACACATAATCTCTTTTCATAAAACATGAATCCATCATTATAAGACAGTGAATCAATAGGAATCCAGTTATTTCCAACTAATTTATTCCAATCAGCATGAAAAGTAATGTCCTGATGATAAGTATCTTTCATAGGAGTTAGAGAATCAAATGATATAACAGAAATATTATGAATGGTGGGTATTCTACTTAATGCATCAGCCACTACATTTTCTTTACTTGGTTGATATTGGATAATCGGATGAAAACTCTGAATAAAGGCTGCCCATTTGACATGTCGGTCAGATATTTGGGGTTGGCTAAGTAAATGTCTAATACTTTGTTGATCAGTCTTAATCATAAACTCAGAACCCATTAAGTAGTGTTTCCATTGTCTTAAAGCTTGTACTACAGCTAATAATTCTTTATCATATGTGGAATATTTAAGTTCGGAGGGTTTCAGTTTACAACTAGAATAGGCTATGGGATGATTATCTTGCATAAGTATGGCTCCTATTCCAGATCCGCTAGCATCAGTAACTACTAAAAAGAATGGTCTATTAAAATCAGGCAGTTGCAATACAGGAGCATGGGTTAATGCATGTTTCAATAAGTCAAAAGATTTCTGTTGATTATCAGACCAATGATAAACAATACCTTTCTTTAAAAGTTTAGTCAAAGGCAAAGCAAGTAATAAAAAATTTCGCACAAATTTCCTGTAGAAACTAGCAAGACCTAGGAAAGATCGTAACTCATGCACATTTTTAGGTATAGGCCAGTTCAATATTGCTTCTATCTTCTTAGGGTCAACTTTAATACCATCAGATGATACAATATGACCTAAATATTCAATTTATGTTTTAAAGAACTCACTCTTTTCCGGATTAGCATACACTTGATTACCTTTCAACAACTTGAAAACCAAGGACAAATGTTCATAATGTTCTTTCTCATTTTGACTAAACACCAAAATATCATCAAAGAAGACAATAACACAATGCTGATATTTCAAAAATATACGATTCATCATTCTACTAAATGTAGCAGGTGCATTAGTCAATCCAAAAGGCATCACTGAAAATTCATAATGACCAAATTGTGTTCTAAATGCAGTCTTGAATATGTCAGACTTATCTAATCTCACCTGATGATAATCAGATTTAAGGTCTATTTTACTAAATATGGCAGAACCTTGCAGTTCATCCATAAGGTCATCGACTCTAGGAATTGGATATCTATTCTTTACTGTGATCTTATTTAAAGCACGATAGTCAATGCACATATGATAAGTATTATTCTTCTTCTTTACCAACAAAACAGGTGCACCAAATGGAGAACTACTAGGTCTAATCAATCCTCTATTTAGTAATTCCTCAACTTGATTTTGAATTTCTTTTTGCTCTATCTGGTTATGCCTTTATGGTGCAAAACAGGGTGGTTGTGTACCAAGAATCAAATCTATTTTGTGGTCTTCTAGATGTGAAGGAGATAAACTAGGTGGTAGATCTTCTGCAAAACATTCTTTAAAGTGTGCAAGAAATTCTTTATGCCTAGGGTGCATATGTTTTTCTTTAACTTGCAATTCATTCACCCAAATGAGATAAGTTTTACTACTTTTGCATAGTGTACGTTTAGCTTGAGTATGAGAAAGCAGTGGAAAAGCATTAGATACATGCATACCATACAATGTAATATGTTTTCCTTGAAATTGAATATTAATTTAATGTGTGGAATAATCTATATCAGGGTTATGCTGATGATGCCAAGGCATACCTAAAATAATATCACTGGACTGTAATGGTACAACTAGAAAATTCCTTCTTTCAGTATATTCACCAATTTGAATTTCTAAATCATGCATCTCTTGTGTTCCATTATACCTTGTGCCTAAGAATACTGCTTTAATGCGATAATGCATAGGAACAGTTTGTAACTTCAATTCTTTCACTAGCTTTGCAGAAATAAAATCATGAGTACTACCATCATCATGCAAAATAATCTTTTCTTGTCCATGCACTAGACATTTCATTGTCAAAAAAAATGTGGAGTTGGCATACCTGGTAAAGTATCCGAAGGAGTAGTAATGTCATCTTCATCTTCCATGAAATCAGGCATTTCTTCATGTTCTTCATCTTCCATTGCTCCAAGATAGTTGATATGGACAGGTGGCTTCTTCGATTGGCAATTGGCTGCTAGATGTCCAGGTTGGTGGCATTTGTAACACACTATAGATTTGGCTTTAGATACATTGTTTGCAACGGTAGGAAGTCTAGGAATATTAGGATTTGGCTGTGGAATTGGCTTAGGGTTTTGATTGGTATTGGATGGTAAAGCAGGTGGTTTTGCCCAAGTTTTACGGAAAGATGATGAAGGAAAATGACCTTGATTAAATCTTCTAAAATTTGAATTGAATTGCTTAGATCCATAGTTACCATTGGCTTGAAATTGCTGTGGACTCTTGTCTCTTCCTCGAAGCTTGTCTTCGATGTCATGAGCTAAAGAAATTGTGTCTTCAAGAGTTGCAGGCTTGAACATATTGACTTCAGCGTAGTAATGCCCAAGTAATCCAGACATATACTTGCGCTTGTGAGTCGCTTCAGGTACGTCTTCAAGCATGCGTAACTAGAGTAATGCATTCCAAAAGCGTTCGGTGTACTAAGGAATAGGCTCACGATCTCGTTGTTGAAGAAGGTCCCATTGCTTTATGGCTTTTTCATGAAATTGTGGAGGAAGGAAATTCTGCATAAACTTCTTCTTGAAATTCTCCCAGGTAGTGGGACAATCTATACTCTTACGAACCACGGTCCACCAAAGAGATGCTCTATCCACTAAATGATTAGTGACACACTTGATTTTATCTTTTTCTGCGTATGTTTCCTCATGAAAGTAATCATCAAACTGACTGATGAATGCAAGAACCGTTTTTCTATCTCGGGTGCCATTGAAAGTACGGAATTTGAAATTTCTTTTACTTATCTTTGTTTCTTTGCGGATGGATTGAGCTTCGAGAGTCGCATCGATGGTACGCCGGATAAGATCTTCAGATTGTGGTTCCTCTTTGTCAGTAGTCAATCTTTGTAAATTAGCCAATTGAGCTTGCAATGCTTGCCGAGCTCGTCGTTCTTCATCCAACTGCATCATAATTAAATCCAGCTTTTGCTCCATCGTAGGTTCAGGAAGATCGCCTTCAGCCATTAAATCATCCATATGTAGTTCCGTCATCCTGCAAAACTTCAAAAGACCTCACACTCTCAAAATTCAATTAGCGGGATGAGCATAGTTCAAGATCAGGTGTACAAGGCTTATATATTTTTGTGTGTGGCTTTCACATTCTTCGTCTTTGGCTATTGTGGGATTTGTAATATTTGAAAAATCTATGTTTTATCCTTCTGCGTGTGTTGAAACTAGTTCAGCAAGTCTGCATATGCGAACAGTACCTTCCAAAGAACAACTTTGCAGTTCGGAGTTTCTGCGCAGCAACAGTCCTTCTAGGAGTTTTGGATAGAAGTCAGTTTTGACTTCAAGTGACTTGTCTAACTTGCAGAGTTGCAGACTTATGAGACTTGCAGAGTACCTGAACTTTCAAAACTTGAGTGACTTAGAAGACTTGCAGAATTTGTAGACTTTTAAGACTTGCAGAACTTAGGAAACTTGATTAACTTTGAAGCCTTGTGTAATTTGTAACTTGGGTAACTTAGCTTATGATTAGTCTGGCAACAAACGACGATTTTTTAGAGAAGGGGTCATTTTATGACGCTGAAAATCACGGATACATGCCGCCCTGTTGCCGTCGATTCAAAATTATGAAGCTTTAAAGCTTCTTTAAGCTTTATAAGCTTTGTATTAAGCTTTTAAGCTTATGAAGTTTTGATACTTATCTTTGTGTAACAACGACTTGGAGAAGAGGATGTAGGAGTGGTCCTCCGTCGTTGCAGGCTGGTCCTTCGCGATCAGAGGATGGAAATAGAGGTTCTTGACCGCCAGGAATCCACCCGTATCAACCGTTCACGATGAGATTGACCATCGAGCTCGATCATTCTAGGAGCTCCGCCTTCGCACAAGATGGGTAGCCATTGGAAGCTCTCGATCTAAGCTTCGGTGTGATACCACTGATGCGCAGATCGGATGCCGTATGCTTGCGTAGTGAATGCCGAAAGGTCCCCAAGAACAAAAGAACTCTACTTTTTGCACAAAATTGAAGGTAAAAAGCATGCACGACAAGAACAAGAGACCAATTGGGTGCAATCTCCCCCCATGCCTTGTGTGAGGGCTCCACAAAGCATGTATTTTATGTATTAATCATCTTCAAGCTCAAATAAAAGCCCCAATTACAAAATAGCACGCTTTTGGCTTTTGAGTTTACTTTAGCACAAAATAGAAATAAAGCTAATGGGCGGTGCCCAAAGAGTCAGGTGTACCCAATACAATGTCCAAATACAAATATCATAATCATGCGTCCATGCGCATACAAAATAATAAATAAATATCCAACGCCTCAATAAATAGGCGCGACAAAATATAGGCGCCATGCCTAAGGTATACGCCCATCAAAATATAAGTGATAACTCGAATACTCGCTATCCTCCAATGCTTTCCTCTGCCACTGTTGTTATCTCTACACATCAACTAAAGCATTCACAATCATTAGTAAAATAATACAATTAAATCGACAAAAGTGAATACCTAGCAGTCTTCAGCTACTTAAATAAATCAACTGATTAAAAATCAATCCTAACCTTAATTTATTATGAGTGTGCACTCTAAACTCATAAACGTTTATTAATTTAATATGCATTTTGCAGAATCACCCGCTATGGAATTACCCATGTACACACTAAATTAATGAAACGCCCGAAAAGGATAGGCATCCCCATCAACTTCTTGCACAAAGAATCCACTTTGTGTATGAGCCCCGGTCAACAAAGTTTACGGAATCCACCGTAAAACCTCACTGAATCCACCGTGGCACGGAATCCACCGTGAAATATGTCTCCTGGCATCACACTCATAGGGAAGTGCAAAATCCTTGCGACAATTGAAACAGAAAGCTTGCCTATCCTATTTCATGTTCCTCCAAATAGTGCTAACTGCGGGAAAGAAACCCTCCTAGGAAGACCCTTCAAAAGGGCGACCAAGTGTGAGGCGGACTATGTAGCACAGAGGATACACCTGACACTACCGGGTGTGAGGATAGTCACAACGTTTAGCAAGGGTGACCTCATCAAACTTTCAAGGGAAAGGCAAGGAAGGTGCTGACGAAATAGTCAAGCCTACTAATGAGAGCAAGGACTTGTTGGAAAAACTGATACAAGCACAGGTCGAACAACGAGACCAATGAGTGAGGCTAGGCCTGAGAAAAGAAGGTCAAGAGACAATGCCAACGACGGGCTCTAGACTTACCCCAAGAGGATAGCAGGCATCATAGGCACAACATTGCTCATGGCAAGGTTAAATGCTCAACAAAGCAAATAGCAAAATCATCTAACAGCCATGAGCAAATCTCCAAGCCAGTGTCAAAGCCACTTAGGAGTCCCAAGTCTCCTACACCCTCTTCCCCTAAACGGACACATGAAGCACAACACTCGTCAAGTGTAGCTACTCAATCCCAATCTCGACCTACATCAAAGCTTCCAAATGTCCAAGAGGCAGGACACGACACCACCCTTAGCTCTCAACCTAAGGATGTGCATGTGCAATCCACCAGGGCTAGATCAACGGATACTCGATCTACGCAAGTGAATGCTCTAAGGGCAACAAAAGGCACGACCACTTCTAATCTGCCTAAGGACTTGACACCGCACTCTACCAAGGGTAGCCAGCCCACTAAACTAGCTGCTACTACTTCCAATCAGGGATCACATCAGCCACAGCCCTTGGCCGTGACAATGCCCCTTGTGGAAAGTGTCCTTGGAAGTTTACATGTGGAGGAGGTGTCACAACCAACTTCCTCAACAACTCCAGCACTTTCAAAGTGCCTAAACCCTAGGCTGGAGGAGTTACACACAAGGGAGTTGGCTGAAGGGCTAGACTCTTCGAAAAGGGAGGTAGTTGTGCTCTCACAGCCTAGCGAGGCTATTCAGCAGGCCACGACCATGTCCCGTAAGGACACACTAGAGAAAGAGAATGCTGAGGCCCAACCAAGCACATCAACGGTTGACCTAGTCCAAGGTCCTGAGTCATTGAGAGATGCACCTTCATTGACCAAGAAAAAGAGGAGAAAACATCGAAAACAACAGCAGCTACACGTAGTGGTGGATCCCAAGAGCATTGAGACCAAGAGTGAGGGAGAGCTGGGGAATAAAGCATCAAGTCCATCTACCAATGAACCCATTGATGTCTCTCCTAATGGCGGTGAACCTCAGACATATCCGTGTGCTCTGAAAAACCAAAGCAACCGTTGCCATCAATAGTTGCTTGCAACACTCTATCCACTGACAATAGAACTCACATTGACCAATCAAGAGTGTAAACGCCCCGAACAACGTAGTATGCTTAACAATTATGATATTCGCTTGTTTTTGAGATTTAATATAAAAGAGAATAAACACTTAAAGCTGAAAATGAAAATTACTCACAAAATTACAGCCATGAAAATGTAAAAGTAATGGAGACAAAATTGAGGGTTGAAGATGGGCAACCCCCCCCCCCCCCCCGAAGGAATGTATTTCTGCTCAACCCAAGTCCCTTAGGGAAGAGCTCAGTTACAATCAACCTGAGAGTGAGGAGAAGTAATTCTCACTCGCACAAGATCATGCAAAGATGTACAAACACACATGCATTATCTATTACGCAATTATAAGAACTGATTTCTTTACAGTATGAGAGAAGAAAGAGGGGAAATCAGCCTTTCTCCATCGTTGATCAGCAATACATGGATAGGGCTTGCTTCTTGTTGCTAAAATGGAAGAAAGAGCTCGAGAAGGAGGTGCTGTAATGAATTCATAGGCTTGTTGTCCTGTAAAACAGTAGTGATAGAAGAGGGAATATGGAGGAATTTGATCATGGAGAAGTGGGGGATGATGATGGGGATGGATGGGGCCAGTTTCTGGCTATCTGTGGGTGCTGTACATGAGTTTACAGCAAAGAAAAATGATGTTGAATGAAGAAAAACGAGCTCTTATTTATAGGAGAGGGGAGAGCTAGTACAAAAGGGGAAAGTGGAGTAGCACAAGACAAGTGTCCAGCCACATGTCATGAGATGTGACAAGTGGTGGGACACTTGGAAACTTGTGTGACAAGTGTCTTGACATTTGTCTCTTCTCTATGGCCTTCCTTTTTGGGTTGAATACTATCAAGAATAGAAACAACCAAATTTAGTAAGCACAGTTAGAGTATAGAACTTACTATTTTTAGAATGACATCCCTATTTTTTAGGACTAGCATTTTAGGCTAATTCGAGGCTCCTAAAATTTAGGGACCCCCCCAATATGAGTATCATAGGAAAGCTTTTTCCGTGTACATCGCAAAAATGGTATCCGAATCTTCATGTGACTTTCCTATGCAAAGAAATGTGCATTTCAAGCTTTCAGCCCACACATGCACATTATACAAGCATTTCATGATCATGCCATCTTGTTGAGTGTAATTGTCTGTTCTGGTGGATCTAGCCCACACTTCAAGGCATCAATCCTTTCTGTGTGCGAGTCTAACCCTGATATGCGTGAGTTCTAGTCACAGGCGCCCAATTGGGCCATATAGGTGGAAGTGTGAACTATCTTTTCTCTAACCCACCGCGTGGGTCCACCATAACCTGTGACCACTCATCAGTGGCCAGCTCCAATGCACTTTTCTTTATATCTAATTAGTGCAAAGGAAATAAATTTAATAAATCATTATATAGACAAATTAATGAAAAAGGATACAAAATCTGTTTCTATAGAGTTGTGACAGCCCTCTGGCTTTTATTCAGCTATCCTCAGCTGAAAAGCTTCTTGATATTGCTGTAGAATATTTGGGTAATCCTTCATGAATTTTTCATCTACCCATTGTGCATCTGTTGTGGGTAGATTCTTGAATTTTAGTAAGAATTTTCGTGTCACAAGGCCACTTCTCGTGGTTCGATCCTTGAGAAACAAAATCTTTTCAGGTTCCAAGAGTTGCTCTGTTTCTTCAACTTCTGGGGGATCTTCAGTAATGGGTTCCTTTGGTTCTGGTCCTATGTAAGGTTTTAGCAAACTTACATGAAAAGCATTGTGTATTTTCCAATGAGCAGGAAGCTCAAGTCGATAAGAAACTTCATTTATTTTCTCAATCACTTTGAAGTATCCAAAGTATCTACTGGAGAGCTTTGGAAAAGATGAATTTTGACCACAACCTTGTTTGAGCCTGCTTTTATCAAACTTTAGCAAGACATATTGACCTTTTTCAAAAGCCAAAGGTCTTCTTCATTTATCTGCTTGCTTCTTTTGTCGCTCTTGGTGGGCAACTTTGATAGTGGCTCGAACTTGATCCATTGCGGTTTTTAAATCTGAAGCAAACTCATCAGCAGCAAAAATCTTATCTTTAGTGCGAATAATTGGAGGAGGAATCACTTTACCCTGTACTATTTCATTTGGAGCTTTCCCTGTGGATGAGTGCACTGTATTGTTGTAAGCAAACTCCAATAATGGAAGATATTTCTCCCATTGTGACTTATGTTCACTAACATAAGCTTTCAACATATCCAAAAGAGTGAGATTCATCACCTCTGTTTGGCCGTCAGTTTGAGGATGAAAAGCTTAGGAGAACTTTAAAGTGGTTCCCAAATTCTCAAATAAAGCACACCAAAAGTTACTTGTGAATTTGGAGTCTCTATCTGAAATGATCTCAGAAGGCATACCATGTAATCTGAAGATATGTTGAATGAAAAGTCTTGCAGCTTGTGCGGATTTCAATGTTTTATGGCATGGAATAAAATGTGATTGTTTGCTGAATCTATCAATTATGACCCAAATCATATCATGACCTTGAGGTGTTCTTGGAATACCTGAGATGAAATCCATTGTGATAGATTCCCATAGATCTTTGGGCACTAGAAGAGGTTGCAACAATCCTGGAATCTTCTGCCTATCACATTTGGATTTTTGGCATACCAGACAAGCCTCAATGAAGTTATGTGTATCTCTTCGTAATGTTGGCCAATAAAAGTAGCGCTCAATTGCACTTAGAGTGGCTGCCCTCCCTCTATGCCCTGCATAAGGGGGTTCATGACTTTCTTTAAGCACCTTTTGTCAAACATGAAGAGTGACACAAAGGCGATTGTTCATGAGAAGGTAACCATATTTGATGGAATAATCTGGATGAGAACCTCCTTGCTGTAAATTTGACCAAATTGCTGCAAAATCAGTATCTTCATCATAAGTATTCTTCATTGTTTGAAAATCTTCATGATGAGCCACTGTAATAGTTGCAATGCGAGGCACTCTAGAAAGTGCATCAGCAACTACATTTTGTTTCCCTGGAGTGTACATAATTTGAAAATGAAACATAGAAAAGAAATTTTCCCATCTTGCATGTTTCTCCTGCAAATGCTTTTGAGTCTTGAAATACTTCAAGCTTCGATGATCAGTTTTAATAAGGAATTCATTGCCTAAAAGATAATGTTTCCATATCTTTAAAGCATGAACCACTACTAAGAGCTCCTTTTCATAAATGTCATACCTTTTCTCCACATCATTTAGACAGTGGCTTTCAAAGGCTACGGCATGGCCTTCTTGATTTAGCACTACACCAATACAATCACCGCAAGCATCTGCTTCCACCACAAATGGTTTTACCAGATCTGGAATGATAAGAACAGGTCCATAAGTAAGAGCTGTTTTCAGCCTTGTGAAGGCTGCCTTCTCTTTTTCCTTCCATTGGAAAGAGATCTTCTTCTTTGTAAGGTCATGAAGTGGAGAAGCCATATGTGCAAAATTCTTGATGAAGCGGCGGTAATAAGAACATAAGCCAAGAAACGATCGCACCTCATGTACATCATGAAGATGAGGCCATTCTTGGATTATCCTGATCTTTTCAGGATCCATCTGAATCCCTTCAAAAGAGATGACATGCCCAAGGTAATTTATTTTATGCATGAAAATTTCACTCTTTTTACCTTTTACCAAGAGTTGATTTTGTTGTAGTAATTGTAGAACAATTTCCAAGTGTTGATGATGATCCTCTTCATTCTTGCTAAAGACAAGAATATCATCAAAGAAAGTACCGACATATTGTCGATGCTCTCTAAAGATGTGCTCCATCATTCGATTAAAGGTGGCTGGTGCATTGGTTAATCCGAAAGGAACCACCAAGAATTCATAAAGATCGTATGAAGTGCGGAAAGCAGTTTTGTGTACATCTTGTGGTATTACCCTAATTTGATGGTAACCACTCTTTAGATCAATGCGACTGAAAACCTTTGAGCCTCCTAGACCATCCAAAATGTCGTCACTTCTAGGAATAGGAAACCGATTCTTCACAGTGATTTTGTTGAGGGCTCTATAATCAATGCACATCCTGAATGTGCCATCTTTCTTTTGAACAAGAAGAACCGGTGAACAAAATGGTGAGCTACTTGGCCTAATTAGCCCATGGTTGAGTAGGTCTTCGACTTGCTTTCTGATTTCTTCTTGTTGAGGACGGCTCACACGGTATGGTGCTATATTAGGAGGAGAACTGCCTGGGATAATATCAATATGATGGTCTTTTGGCCTTTTTAGGGGAAGCTGATAAGGAAGATCTTCCGAAAAAAAATCTTTATACTTTTCCAAGAGCTTAAGTTGCTCTTGGTTTTCAGCATTCATATTATCTTTTACATCAGTGACATAAAGTAGACAACATTGAACAAAATCCTTAATTGCTCTAGAGACTTGCATATGGCTTACCATAGGTATGGTGTCTCTAGAAACTCCAGCTTGGATCTCGTACTTCTTGCCTTTGTTGGTGAGTTCTACCTTCTTTTTCTAAGAGAAAATGGTTGAATCTACTCTATGATTCCAGGGCATGCCAAGAATCACATCGCAACCATCAAGGTCTCCGATACAGAAGGTAACTTCGTGTAGCCTTGAATTTGAAACTTGAGCTTGCCAATGTAGGGTATCACAGTCTTGACTGTGTCACCTTCATCAGCATTTAAAGCTTGG